>NC_073239.2:47792500-48022500 GCF_029281585.2 Gorilla gorilla gorilla | reverse complement strand
GGAATGGAATGGAATCAACCCGAGTAGAATGGAATGGATGGGAATGGAATGGAATGGAATGGAATGGAGTGGAATGGAATGGAATGGAATGGAATCAACCCGAGTAGAATGGAATGGATTGGAATGGAATGGAATGGAATTGAATGGAATTCAATAGAATAGAATGGTATTTAATGGAATGGAATGGAATGTAATGGAATGGAATGGAATCGAATGGAATCGAATGGAATCGAATGGAATGGAGTGGAATAGAATGGAATCAACCCGAATAGAGCGGAACGGAACGGAACGGAACGGAACAGAACGGAATGGAATGGAGTGAAAAGGAATGGAATCGAATGGAATCGAAAGGAACCGAATGGAATGGAATTGAAGGGAGTGGAATGGAATTGAATGGAATGGAATGGAATGGAATCAACCCGAGTAGAATGGAATGGATTGGAATGGAATGGAATGGAATGGAATGGAATGGAATCGAATCGAATGGAATCGAATGGAATGGAATGGAATGGAATGGAATGGAATGGAATGGAATGGAATCAACCCGAGTAGAACGGAATGGGATGGAATGGAATGGAATGGAATGGAATGGAATGGAATGGAATGGAATTCAATGCAATGGAATGGAATGGAATGGAATGGAATGGAATGGAATGGAATGGAATGGAATCGAATGGAATCGAATGGAATCGAATGGAATGGAATGGAATAGAATGGAATCAACCCGAGTAGAACGGAATGGAATGGAATGGAATGGAATGGAATGGAATGGAATGGAATGCAATGAAATGGAATGGAATGGAATTGAATCGAATGGAATGGACTGAAATGAAATGGAAAGGAATGGAATGGACTGGAATGGAATGGAATGGAATCAACCCGAGTAGAATGGAATGGATTGGAATGGAATGTAATGGAATCGAATGGAATCGAATGGAATCGAATGGAATGGAATGGAAGGGAATGGAATGGAATGGAATGAAATGGAATGGAATCAACCAGAATAGAATTGAATGGATTGGAATGGAATGGAATATAATGTAATGGAATGGAATGGAATCGAATGGAATCGAATGGAATCAAATGGAATGGAATGGAATGGAATGGAATGGAATGGAATGGAATGGAATGGAATGGAATTCAATGGAATGGAATGGAATGGAATGGAATGGAATGGAATGGAATGGAATGGAATCAACCCGAGTAGAACGGAATGGAATGGAATGGAATGGAATGGAATGGAATGGAATGGAATGGAATGGAATGGAATGGAGTGGAGTGGAGTGGAATGGAATGGAATGGAATGGAATGGAATGGAATTCAATGGAATAGAATGGAATGGAATGGAATGGAATGGAATGGAATGGAATCAACCCGAGTAGAATGGAATGGATTGGAATGGAATGGAATGGAATTGAATGGAATTCAATAGAATAGAATGGTATTTAATGGAATGGAATGGAATGGAATGGAATGGAATCGAATGGAATCGAATGGAATCGAATGGAATGGAGTGGAATAGAATGGAATCAACCCGAATAGAGCGGAACGGAACGGAACGGAACGGAACAGAACGGAATGGAATGGAGTGAAAAGGAATGGAATCGAATGGAATCGAAAGGAACCGAATGGAATGGAATTGAAGGGAGTGGAATGGAATTGAATGGAATGGAATGGAATGGAATCAACCCGAGTAGAATGGAATGGATTGGAATGGAATGGAATATAATGTAATGGAATGGAATGGAATCGAATGGAATCGAATGGAATCAAATGGAATGGAATGGAATGGAATGGAATGGAATGGAATGGAATGGAATGGAATGGAATTCAATGGAATGGAATGGAATGGAATGGAATGGAATGGAATGGAATGGAATGGAATCAACCCGAGTAGAACGGAATGGAATGGAATGGAATGGAATGGAATGGAATGGAATGGAATGGAATGGAATGGAATGGAGTGGAGTGGAGTGGAATGGAATGGAATGGAATGGAATGGAATGGAATTCAATGGAATAGAATGGAATGGAATGGAATGGAATGGAATCAACCCGAGTAGAAAGAATGGAATGGAATGGAATGGAATTGAATGCAATGGAATGGAATTGAATGGAATGCAATGAAATAGAATGGAATGGAAAGGAATCGAAAGGAATGGACTGGAATGGAATGGAATGGAATGGAATGGAATGGAATGGAATGGAATGGAATCAACCCGAGTAGAACTGAATGGATTGGAATGGAATGGAATGGAATGGAATCGAATGGAATGGAATGGAATCGAATGGAATGGAAAGGAATGGAATGGACGCGAGTAGAACGGAATGGAATGGAATGGAATGGAATGAAATGGAATGGAATGGAATGGAATGGAGTGAACCCGAGTAGAACGGAATGGAATGGAATGGAATGGAATGGAATGGAATGCAATGAAATGGAATGGAAAGGAATGGAATCGAATGGAATGGACTGGAATGGAATGGAATGGAATCGAATGGAATGGAATGGAATGGAATGGAATGGAACGGAATGGAATGGAATGGAATGGAATGGAATGGAATGGAATGGAATGGAATGGAATGGAAATCAATGGAATGGAATTCAATGGAATGGAATGGAATGGAGTGGAAGGGAATAGAATCAACACGAGTAGAACGGAACGGAACGGAACAGAATGGAAAGGAACGGAATGGAATGGAGTGAAATGGTATGGAATCCAATGGAATCGAATGGAACCGAATGGAATGGAATGGAAGGGAATGGAATGGATTGGAATGGAATGGAATGGAATCAACCCGAGTAGAATGGAATGGATTGGAATGGAATGGAATCGAATGGTATGGAATGGAATGGAATTCAATGGAATGGAATGGAATGGAATGGAATGGAATGGAATGGAATGGAATGGAATGGAATGGAATGGAATCAACCCGAGTAGAACGGAGTGGAATGGAATGGAATGGAATGCAATGGAATGGAATGGAATGGAATGGAATGGAATGGAATGGAATGGAATGGAATGCAATGGAAATCAATGGAATAGAATGGAATGGAATGGAATGGAATGGAATGAACCAGAGTAGAACGGAATGGAATGGAATGGAATGGAATGGAATGGAATGGAATGGAATGGAATTGAATCGAATGGAATGGAAAGGAATGGAATGGAATGGAATGGAATGGAATGGAATGGAATGGAATGGAATGGAATCAACCCGAGTAGAATGGAATGGATTTGAATGGAATAGAATGGAATGGAATGGAATTCAATGGAATAGAATGAAATGGAATGGAATGGAATGGAATGGAATGGAATGGAATCGAATGGAATCGAATGGAATCGAATGGAATCGAATGGAATGGAGTGGAATAGAATGGAATCAACCCGAGTAGAAAGGAATGGAATGGAACGGAACGGAACAGAACGGAACCGAACGGAACGGAATGGAATGGAGTGAAATGGAATGGAATCGAATGGAATCGAATGGAACCGAATGGAATGGAATGGAAGGGAATGGAATGGAATGCAAAGGAATGGAATGGAATCAACCCGAGTAGAACGGAATGGAATGGAATGGAATGGAATGGGATGGAATGGAATGGAATGGAATGGAATGGAATGGAATGGAATGGAATGGAATTCAATGGAATAGATAGGAATGGAATGGAATGGAATGGAATGAACCCCAGTAGAACGGAATGGAATGGAATGGAATGGAATGGAATGGAATGGAATGGAATGGAATGGAACGGAACGGAACGGAACGGAACGGAATGGAATGGAATGGAATGGAATGGAATGGAATCTACCCGAGTAGAATGGAATGGATTGGAATGGAATGGAATAGAATGGAATGGAATTCAATGGAATAGAATGAAATGGAATGGAATGGAATGGAATGGAATGAAATCGAAAGGAATCGAATGGAATCGAATGTAATGGAGTGGAATAGAATGGAATCAACCCGAGTAGAACGGAATGGAAAGGAACAGAATGGAACGGAACGGAACGGAACGAAACGGAATGGAATGGAGTGAAATGGAATGGAATCGAATGGAATCGAATGGAACCGAATGGAATGGAAGGGAATGGAATGGAATGGAATGGAATGGAATGGAATCAACCCGAGTAGAATGGAATGGATTGGAATGGAATGGAATGGAATGGAATGGAATGGAATGGAATGGAATGGAATGGAATGGAATCAACCCGAGTAGAATGGAATGGATTGGAAAGGAATGGAATATAATGGAATGGAATGGAATGGAATCGAATGGAATGGAATGGAATGGAATGGAATGGAATGGAATGGAATGGAATAAACCCGAGTAGAACGGAATGGAATGGAATGGAATGGAATGGAATGGAATGGAATGGAATGGAATGGAATGGAATGGAGTGGAGTGGAGTGGAGTGGAATGGAATGGAATGGAATGGAATGGAATGGAATTCAATGGGATAGAATGGAATGGAATGGAATGGAATGGAATGGAAACAACCCGAGTAGAAAGGAAAGGAATGGAATGGAATGGAATGGAATGGAATGGAATGGAATGGAATGGAATGGAATGGAATGGAATGGAATGGAATGGAGTGGAATGGAATGCAATGAAATAGAATGGAATGGAATGGAATCGAATGGAATGGACTGGAATGAAATGGAATGGAATGGAATGGAATGGAATGGAATGGAATGGAATGGAATGGAATGGAATCAACCCGAGTTGAATGGAATGGATTGGAATGGAATGGAATGGAATGGAATCGAATGGAATGGAATGGAATCGAATGGAATGGAAAGGAATGGAATGGACGCGAGTAGAACGGAATGGAATGGAATGCAATGGAATGGAATGGAATGGAATGGAATGGCATGGAATGGAATGGAATGAAACCGAGTAGAACGGAATGGAATGGAATGGAATGGAATGGAATGGAATGGAATGCAATGGAATGGAATGTAATGGAATGCAATGAAATGGAATGGAAAGGAATGGAATCGAATGGAATGGACTGGAATGGAATGGAATGGAATGGAATGGAATGGAATGGAATGGAATGGAATCAACCCGAGTAGAATGGAATGGATTGGAATGGAATGGAATGGAATCGAATGCAATGGAATGGAATGGAATGGAATGGAATGGAATGGAATGGACCCGAGTAGAACAGAATGAAATGGAATGGAATGGAATGGAATGGAATGGAATGAACCCGAGTAGAACGGAATGGAATGGAGTGGAATGGAATGGAATGGAAAGGAATGGAATGGAATGGAATGGAATGGAATGGAATGGAATGGAATGGAATTCAATGGAATAGAAAGGAATGGAATGGAATGGAATAGAATGGAATGGAATCGAATGGAATGGAATGGAATGGAATGGAATGGAATGGAATGGAATGGAATGGAATCAACCCGAGTAGAACGGAATGGGATGGAATGGAATGGAATGGAATGGAATGGAATGGAATGGAATGGAATTCAATGCAATGGAATGGAATGGAATGGAATGGAATGGAATGGAATGGAATCGAATGGAATCGAATGGAATCGAATGGAATGGAATGGAATAGAATGGAATCAACCCGAGTAGAACGGAATGGAATGGAATGGAATGGAATGGAATGGAATGGAATGCAATGAAATGGAATGGTATGGAATTGAATCGAATGGAATGGACTGAAATGAAATGGAAAGGAATGGAATGGACTGGAATGGAATGGAATGGAATCAACCCGAGTAGAATGGAATGGATTGGAATGGAATGTAATGGAATCGAATGGAATCGAATGGAATCGAATGGAATGGAATGGAAGGGAATGGAATGGAATGGAATGGAATGGAATGGAATCAACCAGAGTAGAATTGAATGGATTGGAATGGAATGGAATATAATGTAATGGAATGGAATGGAATCGAATGGAATCGAATGGAATCAAATGGAATGGAATGGAATGGAATGGAATGGAATGGAATGGAATGGAATGGAATTCAATGGAATGGAATGGAATGGAATCGAATGGAATGGAATGGAATGGAATGGAATGGAATGGAATGGAATGGAATGGAATGGAATGGAATCGAATGGAATGGAATCAACCCGAGTAGAATGGAATGGATTGGAATGGAATGGAATGGAATGGAAAGGAATTCAATGGAATAGAATGAAATGGAATGGAATGGAAAGGAATGGAATGGAATGGAATGGAATCGAATGGAATCGAATGGAATCGAATGGAATGGAGTGGAATAGAATGGAATCAACTCGAGTAGAACGGAATGGAATGGAACGGAATGGAACAGAACGGAACGGAACGGAACGGAATGGAATGGAGTGAAATGGAATGGAATCGAATGGAATCGAATGGAACCGAATGGAATGGAATGGAAGGAAATGGAATGGAATGGAATGGAATGGAATGGAATCAACCCGAGTAGAATGGAATGGATGGGAATGGAATGGAATGGAATGGAATGGAGTGGAATGGAATGGAATGGAATGGAATCAACCCGAGTAGAATGGAATGGATTGGAATGGAATGGAATGGAATTGAATGGAATTCAATAGAATAGAATGGTATTTAATGGAATGGAATGGAATGGAATGGAATGGAATGGAATCGAATGGAATCGAATGGAATCGAATGGAATGGAGTGGAATAGAATGGAATCAACCCGAATAGAGCGGAACGGAACGGAACGGAACGGAACAGAACGGAATGGAATGGAGTGAAAAGGAATGGAATCGAATGGAATCGAAAGGAACCGAATGGAATGGAATTGAAGGGAGTGGAATGGAATTGAATGGAATGGAATGGAATGGAATCAACCCGAGTAGAATGGAATGGATTGGAATGGAATGGAATGGAATGGAATGGAATGGAATCGAATCGAATGGAATCGAATGGAATGGAATGGAATGGAATGGAATGGAATGGAATGGAATCAACCCGAGTAGAACGGAATGGGATGGAATGGAATGGAATGGAATGGAATGGAATGGAATGGAATGGAATTCAATGCAATGGAATGGAATGGAATGGAATGGAATGGAATGGAATGGAATGGAATGGAATCGAATGGAATCGAATGGAATCGAATGGAATGGAATGGAATAGAATGGAATCAACCCGAGTAGAACGGAATGGAATGGAATGGAATGGAATGGAATGGAATGGAATGGAATGGAATGCAATGAAATGGAATGGAATGGAATTGAATCGAATGGAATGGACTGAAATGAAATGGAAAGGAATGGAATGGACTGGAATGGAATGGAATGGAATCAACCCGAGTAGAATGGAATGGATTGGAATGGAATGTAATGGAATCGAATGGAATCGAATGGAATCGAATGGAATGGAATGGAAGGGAATGGAATGGAATGGAATGGAATGGAATGGAATCAACCAGAATAGAATTGAATGGATTGGAATGGAATGGAATATAATGTAATGGAATGGAATGGAATCGAATGGAATCGAATGGAATCAAATGGAATGGAATGGAATGGAATGGAATGGAATGGAATGGAATGGAATGGAATGGAATTCAATGGAATGGAATGGAATGTAATGGAATGGAATGGAATGGAATGGAATGGAATCAACCCGAGTAGAACGGAATGGAATGGAATGGAATGGAATGGAATGGAATGGAATGGAATGGAATGGAATGGAATGGAGTGGAGTGGAGTGGAATGGAATGGAATGGAATGGAATGGAATGGAATACAATGGAATAGAATGGAATGGAATGGAATGGAATGGAATCAACCCAAGTAGAAAGAATGGAATGGAATGGAATGGAATGGAATGCAATGGAATGGAATTGAATGGAATGCAATGAAATAGAATGGAATGGAAAGGAATCGAAAGGAATGGACTGGAATGGAATGGAATGGAATGGAATGGAATGGAATGGAATGGAATGGAATGGAATCAACCCGAGTAGAACTGAATGGATTGGAATGGAATGGAATGGAATGGAATCGAATGGAATGGAATGGAATCGAATGGAATGGAAAGGAATGGAATGGACGCGAGTAGAACGGAATGGAATGGAATGGAATGGAATGAAATGGAATGGAATGGAATGGAATGGAGTGAACCCGAGTAGAACGGAATGGAATGGAATGGAATGGAATGGAATGGAATGCAATGAAATGGAATGGAAAGGAATGGAATCGAATGGAATGGACTGGAATGGAATGGAATGGAATCGAATGGAATGGAATGGAATGGAATGGAATGGAACGGAATGGAATGGAATGGAATGGAATGGAATGGAATGGAATGGAATGGAATGGAATGCAAATCAATGGAATGGAATTCAATGGAATGGAATGGAATGGAGTGGAAGGGAATAGAATCAACACGAGTAGAACGGAACGGAACGGAACGGAATGGAAAGGAACGGAATGGAATGGAGTGAAATGGTATGGAATCCAATGGAATCGAATGGAACCGAATGGAATGGAATGGAAGGGAATGGAATGGATTGGAATGGAATGGAATGGAATCAACCCGAGTAGAATGGAATGGATTGGAATGGAATGGAATCGAATGGTATGGAATGGAATGGAATTCAATGGAATGGAATGGAATGGAATGGAATGGAATGGAATGGAATGGAATGGAATGGAATCAACCCGAGTAGAACGGAGTGGAATGGAATGGAATGGAATGCAATGGAATGGAATGGAATGGAATGGAATGGAATGGAATGGAATGGAATGGAATGCAATGGAAATCAATGGAATAGAATGGAATGGAATGGAATGGAATGGAATGAACCAGAGTAGAACGGAATGGAATGGAATGGAATGGAATGGAATGGAATGGAATGGAATTGAATCGAATGGAATGGAAAGGAATGGAATGGAATGGAATGGAATGGAATGGAATGGAATGGAATCAACCCGAGTAGAATGGAATGGATTTGAATGGAATAGAATGGAATGGAATGGAATTCAACGGAATAGAATGAAATGGAATGGAATGGAATGGAATGGAATGGAATGGAATCGAATGGAATCGAATGGAATCGAATGGAATCGAATGGAATGGAGTGGAATAGAATGGAATCAACCCGAGTAGAAAGGAATGGAATGGAACGGAACGGAACAGAACGGAACCGAACGGAACGGAATGGAATGGAGTGAAATGGAATGGAATCGAATGGAATCGAATGGAACCGAATGGAATGGAATGGAAGGGAATGGAATGGAATGGAAAGGAATGGAATGGAATCAACCCGAGTAGAACGGAATGGAATGGAATGGAATGGAATGGGATGGAATGGAATGGAATGGAATGGAATGGAATGGAATGGAATGGAATGGAATGGAATTCAATGGAATAGATAGGAATGGAATGGAATGGAATGGAATGAACCCCAGTAGAACGGAATGGAATGGAATGGAATGGAATGGAATGGAATGGAATGGAATGGAACGGAACGGAACGGAACGGAACGGAATGGAATGGAATGGAATGGAATGGAATGGAATCTACCCGAGTAGAATGGAATGGATTGGAATGGAATGGAATAGAATGGAATGGAATTCAATGGAATAGAATGAAATGGAATGGAATGGAATGGAATGGAATGGAATGAAATCGAAAGGAATCGAATGGAATCGAATGTAATGGAGTGGAATAGAATGGAATCAACCCGAGTAGAACGGAATGGAAAGGAACAGAATGGAACGGAACGGAACGGAACGAAACGGAATGGAATGGAGTGAAATGGAATGGAATCGAATGGAATCGAATGGAACCGAATGGAATGGAAGGGAATGGAATGGAATGGAATGGAATGGAATGGAATCAACCCGAGTAGAATGGAATGGATTGGAATGGAATGGAATGGAATGGAATGGAATGGAATGGAATGGAATAGAATGGAATGGAATCAACCCGAGTAGAATGGAATGGATTGGAATGGAATGGAATGGAATGGAATGGAATGGAATGGAATGGAATGGAATGGAATGGAATGGAATTCAATGGAATAGATAGGAATGGAATGGAATGGAATGGAATGAACCCCAGTAGAACGGAATGGAATGGAATGGAATGGAATGGAATGGAATGGAATGGAATGGAATGGAACGGAACGGAACGGAACGGAACGGAATGGAATGGAATGGAATGGAATGGAATGGAATCTACCCGAGTAGAATGGAATGGATTGGAATGGAATGGAATAGAATGGAATGGAATTCAATGGAATAGAATGAAATGGAATGGAATGGAATGGAATGGAATGAAATCGAAAGGAATCGAATGGAATCGAATGTAATGGAGTGGAATAGAATGGAATCAACCCGAGTAGAACGGAATGGAAAGGAACAGAATGGAACGGAACGGAACGGAACGAAACGGAATGGAATGGAGTGAAATGGAATGGAATCGAATGGAATCGAATGGAACCGAATGGAATGGAAGGGAATGGAATGGAATGGAATGGAATGGAATGGAATCAACCCGAGTAGAATGGAATGGATTGGAATGGAATGGAATGGAATGGAATGGAATGGAATGGAATGGAATGGAATGGAATGGAATCAACCCGAGTAGAATGGAATGGATTGGAAAGGAATGGAATATAATGGAATGGAATGGAATGGAATCGAATGGAATGGAATGGAATGGAATGGAATGGAATGGAATGGAATGGAATAAACCCGAGTAGAACGGAATGGAATGGAATGGAATGGAATGGAATGGAATGGAATGGAATGGAATGGAATGGAATGGAGTGGAGTGGAGTGGAGTGGAATGGAATGGAATGGAATGGAATGGAATGGAATTCAATGGGATAGAATGGAATGGAATGGAATGGAATGGAATGGAAACAACCCGAGTAGAAAGGAAAGGAATGGAATGGAATGGAATGGAATGGAATGGAATGGAATGGAATGGAATGGAATGGAATGGAATGGAATGGAGTGGAATGGAATGCAATGAAATAGAATGGAATGGAATGGAATCGAATGGAATGGACTGGAATGAAATGGAATGGAATGGAATGGAATGGAATGGAATGGAATGGAATGGAATGGAATCAACCCGAGTTGAATGGAATGGATTGGAATGGAATGGAATGGAATGGAATCGAATGGAATGGAATGGAATCGAATGGAATGGAAAGGAATGGAATGGACGCGAGTAGAACGGAATGGAATGGAATGCAATGGAATGGAATGGAATGGAATGGAATGGCATGGAATGGAATGGAATGAAACCGAGTAGAACGGAATGGAATGGAATGGAATGGAATGGAATGGAATGGAATGCAATGGAATGGAATGTAATGGAATGCAATGAAATGGAATGGAAAGGAATGGAATCGAATGGAATGGACTGGAATGGAATGGAATGGAATGGAATGGAATGGAATGGAATGGAATGGAATCAACCCGAGTAGAATGGAATGGATTGGAATGGAATGGAATGGAATCGAATGCAATGGAATGGAATGGAATGGAATGGAATGGAATGGAATGGAATGGACCCGAGTAGAACAGAATGAAATGGAATGGAATGGAATGGAATGGAATGGAATGAACCCGAGTAGAACGGAATGGAATGGAGTGGAATGGAATGGAATGGAAAGGAATGGAATGGAATCGAATGGAATGGAATGGAATGGAATGGAATGGAATTCAATGGAATAGAAAGGAATGGAATGGAATGGAATAGAATGGAATGGAATCGAATGGAATGGAATGGAATGGAATGGAATGGAATGGAATGGAATGGAATGGAATCAACCCGAGTAGAACGGAATGGGATGGAATGGAATGGAATGGAATGGAATGGAATGGAATGGAATGGAATTCAATGCAATGGAATGGAATGGAATGGAATGGAATGGAATGGAATGGAATCGAATGGAATCGAATGGAATCGAATGGAATGGAATGGAATAGAATGGAATCAACCCGAGTAGAACGGAATGGAATGGAATGGAATGGAATGGAATGGAATGGAATGCAATGAAATGGAATGGTATGGAATTGAATCGAATGGAATGGACTGAAATGAAATGGAAAGGAATGGAATGGACTGGAATGGAATGGAATGGAATCAACCCGAGTAGAATGGAATGGATTGGAATGGAATGTAATGGAATCGAATGGAATCGAATGGAATCGAATGGAATGGAATGGAAGGGAATGGAATGGAATGGAATGGAATGGAATGGAATCAACCAGAGTAGAATTGAATGGATTGGAATGGAATGGAATATAATGTAATGGAATGGAATGGAATCGAATGGAATCGAATGGAATCAAATGGAATGGAATGGAATGGAATGGAATGGAATGGAATGGAATGGAATGGAATTCAATGGAATGGAATGGAATGGAATCGAATGGAATGGAATGGAATGGAATGGAATGGAATGGAATGGAATGGAATGGAATGGAATGGAATCGAATGGAATGGAATCAACCCGAGTAGAATGGAATGGATTGGAATGGAATGGAATGGAATGGAAAGGAATTCAATGGAATAGAATGAAATGGAATGGAATGGAAAGGAATGGAATGGAATGGAATGGAATCGAATGGAATCGAATGGAATCGAATGGAATGGAGTGGAATAGAATGGAATCAACTCGAGTAGAACGGAATGGAATGGAACGGAATGGAACAGAACGGAACGGAACGGAACGGAATGGAATGGAGTGAAATGGAATGGAATCGAATGGAATCGAATGGAACCGAATGGAATGGAATGGAAGGAAATGGAATGGAATGGAATGGAATGGAATGGAATCAACCCGAGTAGAATGGAATGGATGGGAATGGAATGGAATGGAATGGAATGGAGTGGAATGGAATGGAATGGAATGGAATCAACCCGAGTAGAATGGAATGGATTGGAATGGAATGGAATGGAATTGAATGGAATTCAATAGAATAGAATGGTATTTAATGGAATGGAATGGAATGGAATGGAATGGAATGGAATCGAATGGAATCAAATGGAATGGAATGGAATGGAATGGAATGGAATGGAATGGAATGGAATGGAATTCAATGGAATGGAATGGAATGGAATCGAATGGAATGGAATGGAATGGAATGGAATGGAATGGAATGGAATGGAATGGAATGGAATGGAATCGAATGGAATGGAATCAACCCGAGTAGAATGGAATGGATTGGAATGGAATGGAATGGAATGGAAAGGAATTCAATGGAATAGAATGAAATGGAATGGAATGGAAAGGAATGGAATGGAATGGAATGGAATCGAATGGAATCGAATGGAATCGAATGGAATGGAGTGGAATAGAATGGAATCAACTCGAGTAGAACGGAATGGAATGGAACGGAATGGAACAGAACGGAACGGAACGGAACGGAATGGAATGGAGTGAAATGGAATGGAATCGAATGGAATCGAATGGAACCGAATGGAATGGAATGGAAGGAAATGGAATGGAATGGAATGGAATGGAATGGAATCAACCCGAGTAGAATGGAATGGATGGGAATGGAATGGAATGGAATGGAATGGAGTGGAATGGAATGGAATGGAATGGAATCAACCCGAGTAGAATGGAATGGATTGGAATGGAATGGAATGGAATTGAATGGAATTCAATAGAATAGAATGGTATTTAATGGAATGGAATGGAATGGAATGGAATGGAATGGAATCGAATGGAATCGAATGGAATCGAATGGAATGGAGTGGAATAGAATGGAATCAACCCGAATAGAGCGGAACGGAACGGAACGGAACGGAACAGAACGGAATGGAATGGAGTGAAAAGGAATGGAATCGAATGGAATCGAAAGGAACCGAATGGAATGGAATTGAAGGGAGTGGAATGGAATTGAATGGAATGGAATGGAATGGAATCAACCCGAGTAGAATGGAATGGATTGGAATGGAATGGAATGGAATGGAATGGAATGGAATCGAATCGAATGGAATCGAATGGAATGGAATGGAATGGAATGGAATGGAATGGAATGGAATCAACCCGAGTAGAACGGAATGGGATGGAATGGAATGGAATGGAATGGAATGGAATGGAATGGAATGGAATTCAATGCAATGGAATGGAATGGAATGGAATGGAATGGAATGGAATGGAATGGAATGGAATCGAATGGAATCGAATGGAATCGAATGGAATGGAATGGAATAGAATGGAATCAACCCGAGTAGAACGGAATGGAATGGAATGGAATGGAATGGAATGGAATGGAATGGAATGGAATGCAATGAAATGGAATGGAATGGAATTGAATCGAATGGAATGGACTGAAATGAAATGGAAAGGAATGGAATGGACTGGAATGGAATGGAATGGAATCAACCCGAGTAGAATGGAATGGATTGGAATGGAATGTAATGGAATCGAATGGAATCGAATGGAATCGAATGGAATGGAATGGAAGGGAATGGAATGGAATGGAATGGAATGGAATGGAATGGAATCAACCAGAATAGAATTGAATGGATTGGAATGGAATGGAATATAATGTAATGGAATGGAATGGAATCGAATGGAATCGAATGGAATCAAATGGAATGGAATGGAATGGAATGGAATGGAATGGAATGGAATGGAATGGAATGGAATTCAATGGAATGGAATGGAATGTAATGGAATGGAATGGAATGGAATGGAATGGAATCAACCCGAGTAGAACGGAATGGAATGGAATGGAATGGAATGGAATGGAATGGAATGGAATGGAATGGAATGGAATGGAGTGGAGTGGAGTGGAATGGAATGGAATGGAATGGAATGGAATGGAATACAATGGAATAGAATGGAATGGAATGGAATGGAATGGAATCAACCCAAGTAGAAAGAATGGAATGGAATGGAATGGAATGGAATGCAATGGAATGGAATTGAATGGAATGCAATGAAATAGAATGGAATGGAAAGGAATCGAAAGGAATGGACTGGAATGGAATGGAATGGAATGGAATGGAATGGAATGGAATGGAATGGAATGGAATCAACCCGAGTAGAACTGAATGGATTGGAATGGAATGGAATGGAATGGAATCGAATGGAATGGAATGGAATCGAATGGAATGGAAAGGAATGGAATGGACGCGAGTAGAACGGAATGGAATGGAATGGAATGGAATGAAATGGAATGGAATGGAATGGAATGGAGTGAACCCGAGTAGAACGGAATGGAATGGAATGGAATGGAATGGAATGGAATGCAATGAAATGGAATGGAAAGGAATGGAATCGAATGGAATGGACTGGAATGGAATGGAATGGAATCGAATGGAATGGAATGGAATGGAATGGAATGGAACGGAATGGAATGGAATGGAATGGAATGGAATGGAATGGAATGGAATGGAATGGAATGCAAATCAATGGAATGGAATTCAATGGAATGGAATGGAATGGAGTGGAAGGGAATAGAATCAACACGAGTAGAACGGAACGGAACGGAACGGAATGGAAAGGAACGGAATGGAATGGAGTGAAATGGTATGGAATCCAATGGAATCGAATGGAACCGAATGGAATGGAATGGAAGGGAATGGAATGGATTGGAATGGAATGGAATGGAATCAACCCGAGTAGAATGGAATGGATTGGAATGGAATGGAATCGAATGGTATGGAATGGAATGGAATTCAATGGAATGGAATGGAATGGAATGGAATGGAATGGAATGGAATGGAATGGAATGGAATCAACCCGAGTAGAACGGAGTGGAATGGAATGGAATGGAATGCAATGGAATGGAATGGAATGGAATGGAATGGAATGGAATGGAATGGAATGGAATGCAATGGAAATCAATGGAATAGAATGGAATGGAATGGAATGGAATGGAATGAACCAGAGTAGAACGGAATGGAATGGAATGGAATGGAATGGAATGGAATGGAATGGAATTGAATCGAATGGAATGGAAAGGAATGGAATGGAATGGAATGGAATGGAATGGAATGGAATGGAATGGAATCAACCCGAGTAGAATGGAATGGATTTGAATGGAATAGAATGGAATGGAATGGAATTCAACGGAATAGAATGAAATGGAATGGAATGGAATGGAATGGAATGGAATGGAATCGAATGGAATCGAATGGAATCGAATGGAATCGAATGGAATGGAGTGGAATAGAATGGAATCAACCCGAGTAGAAAGGAATGGAATGGAACGGAACGGAACAGAACGGAACCGAACGGAACGGAATGGAATGGAGTGAAATGGAATGGAATCGAATGGAATCGAATGGAACCGAATGGAATGGAATGGAAGGGAATGGAATGGAATGGAAAGGAATGGAATGGAATCAACCCGAGTAGAACGGAATGGAATGGAATGGAATGGAATGGGATGGAATGGAATGGAATGGAATGGAATGGAATGGAATGGAATGGAATGGAATGGAATTCAATGGAATAGATAGGAATGGAATGGAATGGAATGGAATGAACCCCAGTAGAACGGAATGGAATGGAATGGAATGGAATGGAATGGAATGGAATGGAATGGAACGGAACGGAACGGAACGGAACGGAATGGAATGGAATGGAATGGAATGGAATGGAATCTACCCGAGTAGAATGGAATGGATTGGAATGGAATGGAATAGAATGGAATGGAATTCAATGGAATAGAATGAAATGGAATGGAATGGAATGGAATGGAATGGAATGAAATCGAAAGGAATCGAATGGAATCGAATGTAATGGAGTGGAATAGAATGGAATCAACCCGAGTAGAACGGAATGGAAAGGAACAGAATGGAACGGAACGGAACGGAACGAAACGGAATGGAATGGAGTGAAATGGAATGGAATCGAATGGAATCGAATGGAACCGAATGGAATGGAAGGGAATGGAATGGAATGGAATGGAATGGAATGGAATCAACCCGAGTAGAATGGAATGGATTGGAATGGAATGGAATGGAATGGAATGGAATGGAATGGAATGGAATAGAATGGAATGGAATCAACCCGAGTAGAATGGAATGGATTGGAATGGAATGGAATGGAATGGAATGGAATGGAATGGAATGGAATGGAATGGAATGGAATTCAATGGAATAGATAGGAATGGAATGGAATGGAATGGAATGAACCCCAGTAGAACGGAATGGAATGGAATGGAATGGAATGGAATGGAATGGAATGGAATGGAATGGAACGGAACGGAACGGAACGGAACGGAATGGAATGGAATGGAATGGAATGGAATGGAATCTACCCGAGTAGAATGGAATGGATTGGAATGGAATGGAATAGAATGGAATGGAATTCAATGGAATAGAATGAAATGGAATGGAATGGAATGGAATGGAATGAAATCGAAAGGAATCGAATGGAATCGAATGTAATGGAGTGGAATAGAATGGAATCAACCCGAGTAGAACGGAATGGAAAGGAACAGAATGGAACGGAACGGAACGGAACGAAACGGAATGGAATGGAGTGAAATGGAATGGAATCGAATGGAATCGAATGGAACCGAATGGAATGGAAGGGAATGGAATGGAATGGAATGGAATGGAATGGAATCAACCCGAGTAGAATGGAATGGATTGGAATGGAATGGAATGGAATGGAATGGAATGGAATGGAATGGAATGGAATGGAATGGAATCAACCCGAGTAGAATGGAATGGATTGGAAAGGAATGGAATATAATGGAATGGAATGGAATGGAATCGAATGGAATGGAATGGAATGGAATGGAATGGAATGGAATGGAATGGAATAAACCCGAGTAGAACGGAATGGAATGGAATGGAATGGAATGGAATGGAATGGAATGGAATGGAATGGAATGGAATGGAGTGGAGTGGAGTGGAGTGGAGTGGAATGGAATGGAATGGAATGGAATGGAATGGAATTCAATGGGATAGAATGGAATGGAATGGAATGGAATGGAATGGAAACAACCCGAGTAGAAAGGAAAGGAATGGAATGGAATGGAATGGAATGGAATGGAATGGAATGGAATGGAATGGAATGGAATGGAATGGAATGGAGTGGAATGGAATGCAATGAAATAGAATGGAATGGAATGGAATCGAATGGAATGGACTGGAATGAAATGGAATGGAATGGAATGGAATGGAATGGAATGGAATGGAATGGAATGGAATCAACCCGAGTTGAATGGAATGGATTGGAATGGAATGGAATGGAATGGAATCGAATGGAATGGAATGGAATCGAATGGAATGGAAAGGAATGGAATGGACGCGAGTAGAACGGAATGGAATGGAATGCAATGGAATGGAATGGAATGGAATGGAATGGCATGGAATGGAATGGAATGAAACCGAGTAGAACGGAATGGAATGGAATGGAATGGAATGGAATGGAATGGAATGCAATGGAATGGAATGTAATGGAATGCAATGAAATGGAATGGAAAGGAATGGAATCGAATGGAATGGACTGGAATGGAATGGAATGGAATGGAATGGAATGGAATGGAATGGAATGGAATCAACCCGAGTAGAATGGAATGGATTGGAATGGAATGGAATGGAATCGAATGCAATGGAATGGAATGGAATGGAATGGAATGGAATGGAATGGACCCGAGTAGAACAGAATGAAATGGAATGGAATGGAATGGAATGGAATGGAATGAACCCGAGTAGAACGGAATGGAATGGAGTGGAATGGAATGGAATGGAAAGGAATGGAATGGAATCGAATGGAATGGAATGGAATGGAATGGAATGGAATTCAATGGAATAGAAAGGAATGGAATGGAATGGAATAGAATGGAATGGAATCGAATGGAATGGAATGGAATGGAATGGAATGGAATGGAATGGAATGGAATGGAATCAACCCGAGTAGAACGGAATGGGATGGAATGGAATGGAATGGAATGGAATGGAATGGAATGGAATGGAATTCAATGCAATGGAATGGAATGGAATGGAATGGAATGGAATGGAATGGAATCGAATGGAATCGAATGGAATCGAATGGAATGGAATGGAATAGAATGGAATCAACCCGAGTAGAACGGAATGGAATGGAATGGAATGGAATGGAATGGAATGGAATGCAATGAAATGGAATGGTATGGAATTGAATCGAATGGAATGGACTGAAATGAAATGGAAAGGAATGGAATGGACTGGAATGGAATGGAATGGAATCAACCCGAGTAGAATGGAATGGATTGGAATGGAATGTAATGGAATCGAATGGAATCGAATGGAATCGAATGGAATGGAATGGAAGGGAATGGAATGGAATGGAATGGAATGGAATGGAATCAACCAGAGTAGAATTGAATGGATTGGAATGGAATGGAATATAATGTAATGGAATGGAATGGAATCGAATGGAATCGAATGGAATCAAATGGAATGGAATGGAATGGAATGGAATGGAATGGAATGGAATGGAATGGAATTCAATGGAATGGAATGGAATGGAATCGAATGGAATGGAATGGAATGGAATGGAATGGAATGGAATGGAATGGAATGGAATGGAATGGAATCGAATGGAATGGAATCAACCCGAGTAGAATGGAATGGATTGGAATGGAATGGAATGGAATGGAAAGGAATTCAATGGAATAGAATGAAATGGAATGGAATGGAAAGGAATGGAATGGAATGGAATGGAATCGAATGGAATCGAATGGAATCGAATGGAATGGAGTGGAATAGAATGGAATCAACTCGAGTAGAACGGAATGGAATGGAACGGAATGGAACAGAACGGAACGGAACGGAACGGAATGGAATGGAGTGAAATGGAATGGAATCGAATGGAATCGAATGGAACCGAATGGAATGGAATGGAAGGAAATGGAATGGAATGGAATGGAATGGAATGGAATCAACCCGAGTAGAATGGAATGGATGGGAATGGAATGGAATGGAATGGAATGGAGTGGAATGGAATGGAATGGAATGGAATCAACCCGAGTAGAATGGAATGGATTGGAATGGAATGGAATGGAATTGAATGGAATTCAATAGAATAGAATGGTATTTAATGGAATGGAATGGAATGGAATGGAATGGAATGGAATCGAATGGAATCGAATGGAATCGAATGGAATGGAGTGGAATAGAATGGAATCAACCCGAATAGAGCGGAACGGAACGGAACGGAACGGAACAGAACGGAATGGAATGGAGTGAAAAGGAATGGAATCGAATGGAATCGAAAGGAACCGAATGGAATGGAATTGAAGGGAGTGGAATGGAATTGAATGGAATGGAATGGAATGGAATCAACCCGAGTAGAATGGAATGGATTGGAATGGAATGGAATGGAATGGAATGGAATGGAATCGAATCGAATGGAATCGAATGGAATGGAATGGAATGGAATGGAATGGAATGGAATGGAATCAACCCGAGTAGAACGGAATGGGATGGAATGGAATGGAATGGAATGGAATGGAATGGAATGGAATGGAATTCAATGCAATGGAATGGAATGGAATGGAATGGAATGGAATGGAATGGAATGGAATGGAATCGAATGGAATCGAATGGAATCGAATGGAATGGAATGGAATAGAATGGAATCAACCCGAGTAGAACGGAATGGAATGGAATGGAATGGAATGGAATGGAATGGAATGGAATGGAATGCAATGAAATGGAATGGAATGGAATTGAATCGAATGGAATGGACTGAAATGAAATGGAAAGGAATGGAATGGACTGGAATGGAATGGAATGGAATCAACCCGAGTAGAATGGAATGGATTGGAATGGAATGTAATGGAATCGAATGGAATCGAATGGAATCGAATGGAATGGAATGGAAGGGAATGGAATGGAATGGAATGGAATGGAATGGAATCAACCAGAATAGAATTGAATGGATTGGAATGGAATGGAATATAATGTAATGGAATGGAATGGAATCGAATGGAATCGAATGGAATCAAATGGAATGGAATGGAATGGAATGGAATGGAATGGAATGGAATGGAATGGAATGGAATGGAATTCAATGGAATGGAATGGAATGTAATGGAATGGAATGGAATGGAATGGAATGGAATCAACCCGAGTAGAACGGAATGGAATGGAATGGAATGGAATGGAATGGAATGGAATGGAATGGAATGGAATGGAATGGAGTGGAGTGGAGTGGAATGGAATGGAATGGAATGGAATGGAATGGAATACAATGGAATAGAATGGAATGGAATGGAATGGAATGGAATCAACCCAAGTAGAAAGAATGGAATGGAATGGAATGGAATGGAATGCAATGGAATGGAATTGAATGGAATGCAATGAAATAGAATGGAATGGAAAGGAATCGAAAGGAATGGACTGGAATGGAATGGAATGGAATGGAATGGAATGGAATGGAATGGAATGGAATGGAATCAACCCGAGTAGAACTGAATGGATTGGAATGGAATGGAATGGAATGGAATCGAATGGAATGGAATGGAATCGAATGGAATGGAAAGGAATGGAATGGACGCGAGTAGAACGGAATGGAATGGAATGGAATGGAATGAAATGGAATGGAATGGAATGGAATGGAGTGAACCCGAGTAGAACGGAATGGAATGGAATGGAATGGAATGGAATGGAATGCAATGAAATGGAATGGAAAGGAATGGAATCGAATGGAATGGACTGGAATGGAATGGAATGGAATCGAATGGAATGGAATGGAATGGAATGGAATGGAACGGAATGGAATGGAATGGAATGGAATGGAATGGAATGGAATGGAATGGAATGGAATGCAAATCAATGGAATGGAATTCAATGGAATGGAATGGAATGGAGTGGAAGGGAATAGAATCAACACGAGTAGAACGGAACGGAACGGAACGGAATGGAAAGGAACGGAATGGAATGGAGTGAAATGGTATGGAATCCAATGGAATCGAATGGAACCGAATGGAATGGAATGGAAGGGAATGGAATGGATTGGAATGGAATGGAATGGAATCAACCCGAGTAGAATGGAATGGATTGGAATGGAATGGAATCGAATGGTATGGAATGGAATGGAATTCAATGGAATGGAATGGAATGGAATGGAATGGAATGGAATGGAATGCAATGGAAATCAATGGAATAGAATGGAATGGAATGGAATGGAATGGAATGAACCAGAGTAGAACGGAATGGAATGGAATGGAATGGAATGGAATGGAATGGAATGGAATTGAATCGAATGGAATGGAAAGGAATGGAATGGAATGGAATGGAATGGAATGGAATGGAATGGAATGGAATCAACCCGAGTAGAATGGAATGGATTTGAATGGAATAGAATGGAATGGAATGGAATTCAACGGAATAGAATGAAATGGAATGGAATGGAATGGAATGGAATGGAATGGAATCGAATGGAATCGAATGGAATCGAATGGAATCGAATGGAATGGAGTGGAATAGAATGGAATCAACCCGAGTAGAAAGGAATGGAATGGAACGGAACGGAACAGAACGGAACCGAACGGAACGGAATGGAATGGAGTGAAATGGAATGGAATCGAATGGAATCGAATGGAACCGAATGGAATGGAATGGAAGGGAATGGAATGGAATGGAAAGGAATGGAATGGAATCAACCCGAGTAGAACGGAATGGAATGGAATGGAATGGAATGGGATGGAATGGAATGGAATGGAATGGAATGGAATGGAATGGAATGGAATGGAATTCAATGGAATAGATAGGAATGGAATGGAATGGAATGGAATGAACCCCAGTAGAACGGAATGGAATGGAATGGAATGGAATGGAATGGAATGGAATGGAATGGAACGGAACGGAACGGAACGGAACGGAATGGAATGGAATGGAATGGAATGGAATGGAATCTACCCGAGTAGAATGGAATGGATTGGAATGGAATGGAATAGAATGGAATGGAATTCAATGGAATAGAATGAAATGGAATGGAATGGAATGGAATGGAATGGAATGAAATCGAAAGGAATCGAATGGAATCGAATGTAATGGAGTGGAATAGAATGGAATCAACCCGAGTAGAACGGAATGGAAAGGAACAGAATGGAACGGAACGGAACGGAACGAAACGGAATGGAATGGAGTGAAATGGAATGGAATCGAATGGAATCGAATGGAACCGAATGGAATGGAAGGGAATGGAATGGAATGGAATGGAATGGAATGGAATCAACCCGAGTAGAATGGAATGGATTGGAATGGAATGGAATGGAATGGAATGGAATGGAATGGAATAGAATGGAATGGAATCAACCCGAGTAGAATGGAATGGATTGGAATGGAATGGAATGGAATGGAATGGAATTCAATGGAATAGAATGAAATGGAAAGGAATGGAAAGGAATGGAATGGAATGGAATGGAATCGAATGGAATCGAATGGAATGGAGTGGAATAGAATGGAATCAACCCGAGTAGAACGGAATGGAATGGAACGGAATGGAACAGAACGGAACGGAACGGAACGGAATGGAATGGAGTGAAATGGAATTTAATGCAATGGAATGGAAATGAATGGAATCAACCCGTGTAGAATGGAATGGATTGGAATGGAACGGAATGGAATGGAAAGGAATTCAATGGAATAGAATGAAATGGAATGGAATGGAATGGAAAGGAATGGAATGGAATGGAATCGAATCGAATGGAATCGAATGGAATCGAATGGAATGGAGTGGAATAGAATGGAATCAACTCGAGTAGAACGGAATGGAATGGAACGGAATGGAACGGAACGGAATGGAATGGAGTGAAATGGAATGGAAACGAATGGAATCGAATGGAACCGAATGGAATGGAATGGAAGGGAATGGAATGGAATGGAATGGAATGGAATGGAATGGAATCAACCCGAGTAGAATGGAATGGATTGGAATGGAATGGAATGGAATGGAATGGAATTCAATAGAATAGAATGGTATTTAATGGAATGGAATGGAATGGAATGGAATGGAATGGAATGGAATGGAATGGAATCGAATGGAATCGAATGGAACGGAATGCAATGGAATGGAATGGAATGGAATCAACCCGAGTAGAACGGAATGGAATGGAACGGAATGGAATGGAATGGAATGGAATGGAATTCAATGGAATGGAATGGAATGGAATGGAATGGAATGGAATGGAATGGAATGGAATCGAATGGAATCGAATGGAATGGAATGGAATGGAATGGAATAGAATGGAATCAACCCGAGTAGAAAGGAATGGAATGGAATGGAATGGAATGGAATGGAATGGAATGCAATGAAATGGAAAGGAATGGAATGGAATCGAATGGAATGGACTGAAATGAAATGGAAAGGAATGGAATCGACTGGAATGGAATGGAATGGAATCAACCCGAGTAGAATGGAATGGATTGGAATGGAATGAAATGGAATGGAGTGGAGTGGAGTGGAAAGGAATGGAATGGAATGGAATGGAATGGAATGGAATGGAATGGAATGGAATGGAATGGAATGGAATGGAATGGAATCGAATGGAATGGAATCAACCCGAGTAGAATGGAATGGATTGGAATGGAATGGAATGGAATGGAAAGGAATTCAATGGAATAGAATGAAATGGAATGGAATGGAAAGGAATGGAATGGAATGGAATGGAATCGAATGGAATCGAATGGAATCGAATGGAATGGAGTGGAATAGAATGGAATCAACTCGAGTAGAACGGAATGGAATGGAACGGAATGGAACAGAACGGAACGGAACGGAACGGAATGGAATGGAGTGAAATGGAATGGAATCGAATGGAATCGAATGGAACCGAATGGAATGGAATGGAAGGAAATGGAATGGAATGGAATGGAATGGAATGGAATCAACCCGAGTAGAATGGAATGGATGGGAATGGAATGGAATGGAATGGAATGGAGTGGAATGGAATGGAATGGAATGGAATCAACCCGAGTAGAATGGAATGGATTGGAATGGAATGGAATGGAATTGAATGGAATTCAATAGAATAGAATGGTATTTAATGGAATGGAATGGAATGTAATGGAATGGAATGGAATCGAATGGAATCGAATGGAATCGAATGGAATGGAGTGGAATAGAATGGAATCAACCCGAATAGAGCGGAACGGAACGGAACGGAACGGAACAGAACGGAATGGAATGGAGTGAAAAGGAATGGAATCGAATGGAATCGAAAGGAACCGAATGGAATGGAATTGAAGGGAGTGGAATGGAATTGAATGGAATGGAATGGAATGGAATCAACCCGAGTAGAATGGAATGGATTGGAATGGAATGGAATGGAATGGAATGGAATGGAATCGAATCGAATGGAATCGAATGGAATGGAATGGAATGGAATGGAATGGAATGGAATGGAATCAACCCGAGTAGAACGGAATGGGATGGAATGGAATGGAATGGAATGGAATGGAATGGAATGGAATGGAATTCAATGCAATGGAATGGAATGGAATGGAATGGAATGGAATGGAATGGAATGGAATGGAATGGAATCGAATGGAATCGAATGGAATCGAATGGAATGGAATGGAATAGAATGGAATCAACCCGAGTAGAACGGAATGGAATGGAATGGAATGGAATGGAATGGAATGGAATGGAATGGAATGCAATGAAATGGAATGGAATGGAATTGAATCGAATGGAATGGACTGAAATGAAATGGAAAGGAATGGAATGGACTGGAATGGAATGGAATGGAATCAACCCGAGTAGAATGGAATGGATTGGAATGGAATGTAATGGAATCGAATGGAATCGAATGGAATCGAATGGAATGGAATGGAAGGGAATGGAATGGAATGGAATGGAATGGAATGGAATCAACCAGAATAGAATTGAATGGATTGGAATGGAATGGAATATAATGTAATGGAATGGAATGGAATCGAATGGAATCGAATGGAATCAAATGGAATGGAATGGAATGGAATGGAATGGAATGGAATGGAATGGAATGGAATGGAATTCAATGGAATGGAATGGAATGGAATGGAATGGAATGGAATGGAATGGAATGGAATCAACCCGAGTAGAACGGAATGGAATGGAATGGAATGGAATGGAATGGAATGGAATGGAATGGAATGGAATGGAATGGAGTGGAGTGGAGTGGAATGGAATGGAATGGAATGGAATGGAATGGAATACAATGGAATAGAATGGAATGGAATGGAATGGAATGGAATCAACCCAAGTAGAAAGAATGGAATGGAATGGAATGGAATGGAATGCAATGGAATGGAATTGAATGGAATGCAATGAAATAGAATGGAATGGAAAGGAATCGAAAGGAATGGACTGGAATGGAATGGAATGGAATGGAATGGAATGGAATGGAATGGAATGGAATGGAATCAACCCGAGTAGAACTGAATGGATTGGAATGGAATGGAATGGAATGGAATCGAATGGAATGGAATGGAATCGAATGGAATGGAAAGGAATGGAATGGACGCGAGTAGAACGGAATGGAATGGAATGGAATGGAATGAAATGGAATGGAATGGAATGGAATGGAGTGAACCCGAGTAGAACGGAATGGAATGGAATGGAATGGAATGGAATGGAATGCAATGAAATGGAATGGAAAGGAATGGAATCGAATGGAATGGACTGGAATGGAATGGAATGGAATCGAATGGAATGGAATGGAATGGAATGGAATGGAACGGAATGGAATGGAATGGAATGGAATGGAATGGAATGGAATGGAATGGAATGCAAATCAATGGAATGGAATTCAATGGAATGGAATGGAATGGAGTGGAAGGGAATAGAATCAACACGAGTAGAACGGAACGGAACGGAACGGAATGGAAAGGAACGGAATGGAATGGAGTGAAATGGTATGGAATCCAATGGAATCGAATGGAACCGAATGGAATGGAATGGAAGGGAATGGAATGGATTGGAATGGAATGGAATGGAATCAACCCGAGTAGAATGGAATGGATTGGAATGGAATGGAATCGAATGGTATGGAATGGAATGGAATTCAATGGAATGGAATGGAATGGAATGGAATGGAATGGAATGGAATGGAATGGAATGGAATCAACCCGAGTAGAACGGAGTGGAATGGAATGGAATGGAATGCAATGGAATGGAATGGAATGGAATGGAATGGAATGGAATGGAATGGAATGGAATGCAATGGAAATCAATGGAATAGAATGGAATGGAATGGAATGGAATGGAATGAACCAGAGTAGAACGGAATGGAATGGAATGGAATGGAATGGAATGGAATGGAATGGAATTGAATCGAATGGAATGGAAAGGAATGGAATGGAATGGAATGGAATGGAATGGAATGGAATGGAATGGAATCAACCCGAGTAGAATGGAATGGATTTGAATGGAATAGAATGGAATGGAATGGAATTCAACGGAATAGAATGAAATGGAATGGAATGGAATGGAATGGAATGGAATGGAATCGAATGGAATCGAATGGAATCGAATGGAATCGAATGGAATGGAGTGGAATAGAATGGAATCAACCCGAGTAGAAAGGAATGGAATGGAACGGAACGGAACAGAACGGAACCGAACGGAACGGAATGGAATGGAGTGAAATGGAATGGAATCGAATGGAATCGAATGGAACCGAATGGAATGGAATGGAAGGGAATGGAATGGAATGGAAAGGAATGGAATGGAATCAACCCGAGTAGAACGGAATGGAATGGAATGGAATGGAATGGGATGGAATGGAATGGAATGGAATGGAATGGAATGGAATGGAATGGAATGGAATGGAATTCAATGGAATAGATAGGAATGGAATGGAATGGAATGGAATGAACCCCAGTAGAACGGAATGGAATGGAATGGAATGGAATGGAATGGAATGGAATGGAATGGAACGGAACGGAACGGAACGGAACGGAATGGAATGGAATGGAATGGAATGGAATGGAATCTACCCGAGTAGAATGGAATGGATTGGAATGGAATGGAATAGAATGGAATGGAATTCAATGGAATAGAATGAAATGGAATGGAATGGAATGGAATGGAATGGAATGGAATGAAATCGAAAGGAATCGAATGGAATCGAATGTAATGGAGTGGAATAGAATGGAATCAACCCGAGTAGAACGGAATGGAAAGGAACAGAATGGAACGGAACGGAACGGAACGAAACGGAATGGAATGGAGTGAAATGGAATGGAATCGAATGGAATCGAATGGAACCGAATGGAATGGAAGGGAATGGAATGGAATGGAATGGAATGGAATGGAATGGAATGGAATCAACCCGAGTAGAATGGAATGGATTGGAATGGAATGGAATGGAATGGAATGGAATGGAATGGAATGGAATGGAATGGAATAGAATGGAATGGAATCAACCCGAGTAGAATGGAATGGATTGGAATGGAATGGAATGGAATGGAATGGAATTCAATGGAATAGAATGAAATGGAAAGGAATGGAAAGGAATGGAATGGAATGGAATGGAATCGAATGGAATCGAATGGAATGGAGTGGAATAGAATGGAATCAACCCGAGTAGAACGGAATGGAATGGAACGGAATGGAACAGAACGGAACGGAACGGAACGGAATGGAATGGAGTGAAATGGAATTTAATGCAATGGAATGGAAATGAATGGAATCAACCCGAGTAGAATGGAATGGATTGGAATGGAACGGAATGGAATGGAAAGGAATTCAATGGAATAGAATGAAATGGAATGGAATGGAATGGAAAGGAATGGAATGGAATGGAATCGAATCGAATGGAATCGAATCGAATCGAATGGAATGGAGTGGAATAGAATGTAATCAACTCGAGTAGAACGGAATGGAATGGAACGGAATGGAACGGAACGGAATGGAATGGAGTGAAATGGAATGGAAACGAATGGAATCGAATGGAACCGAATGGAATGGAATGGAAGGGAATGGAATGGAATGGAATGGAATGGAATGGAATGGAATCAACCCGAGTAGAATGGAATGGATTGGAATGGAATGGAATGGAATGGAATGGAATTCAATAGAATAGAATGGTATTTAATGGAATGGAATGGAATGGAATGGAATGGAATGGAATGGAATGGAATCGAATGGAATCGAATGGAACGGAATGCAATGGAATGGAATGGAATGGAATCAACCCGAGTAGAACGGAATGGAATGGAACGGAATGGAATGGAATGGAATGGAATGGAATTCAATGGAATGGAATGGAATGGAATGGAATGGAATGGAATGGAATGGAATCGAATGGAATCGAATGGAATGGAATGGAATGGAATGGAATAGAATGGAATCAACCCGAGTAGAAAGGAATGGAATGGAATGGAATGGAATGGAATGGAATGGAATGCAATGAAATGGAAAGGAATGGAATGGAATCGAATGGAATGGACTGAAATGAAATGGAAAGGAATGGAATCGACTGGAATGGAATGGAATGGAATCAACCCGAGTAGAATGGAATGGATTGGAATGGAATGAAATGGAATGGAGTGGAGTGGAGTGGAAAGGAATGGAATGGAATGGAATGGAATGGAATGGAATGGAATGGAGTGGAGTGGAGAGGAATGGAATGGAATGGAATGGAATGGAATGGAATTCAATGGAATAGAATGGAATGGAATGGAATGGAAAGGAATCAACCCGAGTAGAAAGAATGGAATGGAATGGAATGGAATTGAATGGAATGGAATGGAATTGAATGCAATGCAATGAAATAGAATGGAATGGAAAGGAATCCAAAGGAATGGACTGGAATGAAATGGAATGGAATGGAATGGAATGGAATGGAATGGAATGGAATGGAATGAAATCAACCCGAGTAGAACTGAATGGATTGGAATGGAATGGAATGGAATGGAATCGAATGGAATGGAATGGAATCGAATGGAATGGAAAGGAATGGAAAGGACGCGAGTAGAACGGAATGGAATGGAATGGAATGGAATGGAATGGAATGGAATGGAATGGAATGGAATGAACCCGAGTAGAACGGAATGGAATGGAATGGAATGGAATGCAATGAAATGGTATGGAAAGGAATGGAATCGAATGGAAAGGACTGGAATGGAATGGAATGCAATGGAATTGAATGGAATGGAATGGAATGGAATGGAATGGAATCAACCCGAGTAGAATGGAATGGATTGGAATGGAATGGAATGGAATCGAATGCAATGCAATGGAATGGAATGGAATGGAATGGAATGGGATGGACCCGAGTAGAACGGAATGGAATGGAATGGAATGGAATGGAATGGAATGGAATGGAGTGGAGTGGAGTGGAATGGAATGGAATGGAATGGAATGGAAAGGAATTCAATGGAATAGAATGAAATAGAATGGAATGGAATGGAACGGAATGGAACGGAACGGAATGGAATGGAGTGAAATGGAATGGAATCGAATGGAATCGAATGGAACCGAATGGAATGGAATGGAACGGAATGGAATGGAAAGTACTGGAATGGAATAGAATCAACCCGAGTAGAATGTAATGGATTGGAATGGAATGTAATGGAATGGAATGGAATGGAATCGAATGGAATCGAATGGAATCGAATGGAATGGAATGGAGTGGAATGGAATGGAATGGAATGGAATCAACCCGAGTAGAACGGAATGGAATGGAATTGAATGGAATGGAATGGAATGGAATGGAATGGAATGGAATGGAATCCAATGGAAAGGAATGGAATGGAATGGAATGGAATGGAATCGAATGGAATTGAATGGAATCGAATGGAATGGAATGGAATAGAATGTAATCAACCCGAGTAGAACGGAATGGAATGGAATGGAAAGGAATGGAATGGAATGGAATGGAATGGAATGGAATGGAATGGAATGGAAAGGAATCGAATTGAATCCAATGGAATCGAATGGAAAGGAATGAAATGGAATGGAATCGATTGGAATCAACCCGAGTAGAAAGGAATGGATTGGAATGGAATGTAATGGAATCGAATGGAATCGAATGGAACCGCATGGAATGGAATGGAAGGGAATGGAATTGAATGGAATGGAATCAACCCGAGTAGAATGAAATGGATTGGAATGGAATGGAATATAATGGAATGGAATGGAATGGAATCGAATGGAATGGAATGGAATGGAATGGAATGGAATGGAATGGAATGGAATCAACCCGAGTAGAACGGAATGGAATGGAATGGAATGGAATGGAATGGAATGGAATGGAATGGAATGGAAATCAATGGAATGGAATTCAATGGAATGGAATGGAATGGAGTGGAAGGGAATAGAATCAACCCGAGTAGAACGGAACGGAACGGAACGGAATGGAAAGGAACGGAATGGAATGGAGTGAAATGGTATGGAATCCAATGGAATCCAATGGAATCCAATGGAAACGAATGGAATGGAATGGAAGGGAAAGGAATGGATTGGAATGGAATAGAATGGAATCAACCCGAGTAGAATGGAATGGATTGGAATGGAATGGAATGGAATGGAATGTAATGTAATGGAATGGAATGGAATTCAATGGAATAGAATGGAATGGAATGGAATGGAATGGAATGAACCCGAGTAGAACTGAATGGAATGGAATGGAATTGAATGGAATGGAATGGAATGGAATGGAATGGAATGGAATGGAATGGAATGGAATGGAATGGAATGGAATCAATCCGAGTAGAATGGAATGGATTGGAATGGAATGGAATGGAATGGAATGGAATGGAATAGAATGAAATGGAATGGAATGGAATGGAATCAACCCGAGTAGAATGGAATGGATTGGAATGGAATGGAATGGAATGGAATCGAATGGAATGGAATGGAATCGAATGGAATGGAAAGGAATGGAATGGACGCGAGTAGAACGGAATGGAATGGAATGGAATGGAATGGAATGGAATGAACCCGAGTAGAACGGAATGGAATGGAATGGAATTGAATGGAATGGAATGGAATGGAATTGAATCGAATGGAATCGAATGCAATGGAATGGAATGGAATGGAATGGAATGGAATGGAATGGAATGGAATGGAATGGAATGGAATGGAATGGAATGGAATCAATCCGAGTAGAATGGAATGGATTGGAATGGAATGGAATGGAATGGAATGGAATTCAATGGAATAGAATGAAATGGAATGGAATGGAATGGAATCAACCCGAGTAGAATGGAATGGATTGGAATGGAATGGAATGGAATGGAATCGAATGGAATGGAATGGAATGGAAAGGAATGGAATGGACGCGAATAGAACGGAATGGAATGGAATGGAATGGAATGGAATGGAATGGAATGGAATGGAATGGAATGGAATGGAATGGAATGGAATGGAATGGAATGAACCCGAGTAGAACGGAATGGAATGGAATGGAATGGAATGGAATGGAATGCAATGAAATGGAATGGAAAGTAATGGAATCGAATGGAATGGACTGGAATGGAATGGAATGGAATCAACCCGAGTAGAATGGAATGGATTGCAATGGAAAGGAATGGAATCGAATGCAATGCAATGGAATGGAATGGAATGGAATGGAATTGAATGGAATGGACCCGAGTAGAACAGAATGGAATGGAATGGAATGGAATGGAATGGAATGGAATGGAATGAACCCGAGTAGAACGGAATGGAATGGAATGGAATGGAATGGAATGCAATGGAATGGAATGGAATGGAATCGAAAGGAATGGAATGGAATGGAATGGAATGGAATGGAATGGAATGGAATGGAATGGAATGGAATGGAATGGAATGGAATGGAATTGAATCGAATGGAATCGAATGGAATGGAATGGAACGGAAAGGAATGGAATGGAACGGAATGGAATGGAATGGAATGGAATGGAATGGAATGGAATGGAATGGAATGGAATGAAATCAACCCGAGTAGAACTGAATGGATTGGTATGGAATGGAATGGAATGGAATCGAATGGAATGGAATGGAATCGAATGGAATGGAAAGGAATGGAAAGGACGCGAGTAGAACGGAATGGAATGGAATGGAATGGAATGGAATGGAATGGAATGGAATGGAATGGAATGGAATGGAATGAACCCGAGTAGAACGGAATGGAATGGAATGGAATGGAATGCAATGAAATGGTATGGAAAGGAATGGAATCGAATGGAAAGGACTGGAATGGAATGGAATGGAATGGAATTGAATGGAATGGAATGGAATGGAATGGAATGGAATCAACCCGAGTAGAATGGAATGGATTGGAATGGAATGGAATGGAATCGAATGCAATGCAATGGAATGGAATGGAATGGAATGGAATGGGATGGACCCGAGTAGAACGGAATGGAATGGAATGGAATGGAATGGAATGGAATGGAATGGAGTGGAGTGGAGTGGAATGGAATGGAATGGAATGGAATGGAAAGCAATTCAATGGAATAGAATGAAATAGAATGGAATGGAATGGAACGGAATGGAACGGAACGGAATGGAATGGAGTGAAATGGAATGGAATCGAATGGAATCGAATGGAACCGAATGGAATGGAATGGAACGGAATGGAATGGAAAGTACTGGAATGGAATAGAATCAACCCGAGTAGAATGTAATGGATTGGAATGGAATGTAATGGAATGGAATGGAATGGAATCGAATGGAATCGAATGGAATCGAATGGAATGGAATGGAGTGGAATGGAATGGAATGGAATGGAATCAACCCGAGTAGAACGGAATGGAATGGAATTGAATGGAATGGAATGGAATGGAATGGAATGGAATGGAATCCAATGGAATGGAATGGAATGGAATGGAATGGAATGGAATCGAATGGAATTGAATGGAATCGAATGGAATGGAATGGAATAGAATGTAATCAACCCGAGTAGAACGGAATGGAATGGAATGGAAAGGAATGGAATGGAATGGAATGGAATGGAATGGAATGGAATGGAATGGAAAGGAATCGAATTGAATCCAATGGAATCGAATGGAAAGGAATGAAATGGAATGGAATCGATTGGAATCAACCCGAGTAGAAAGGAATGGATTGGAATGGAATGTAATGGAATCGAATGGAATCGAATGGAACCGCATGGAATGGAATGGAAGGGAATGGAATTGAATGGAATGGAATCAACCCGAGTAGAATGAAATGGATTGGAATGGAATGGAATATAATGGAATGGAATGGAATGGAATCGAATGGAATGGAATGGAATGGAATGGAATGGAATGGAATGGAATGGAATCAACCCGAGTAGAACGGAATGGAATGGAATGGAATGGAATGGAATGGAATGGAATGGAATGGAAATCAATGGAATGGAATTCAATGGAATGGAATGGAATGGAGTGGAAGGGAATAGAATCAACCCGAGTAGAACGGAACGGAACGGAACGGAATGGAAAGGAACGGAATGGAATGGAGTGAAATGGTATGGAATCCAATGGAATCCAATGGAATCCAATGGAAACGAATGGAATGGAATGGAAGGGAAAGGAATGGATTGGAATGGAATGGAATGGAATCAACCCGAGTAGAATGGAATGGATTGGAATGGAATGGAATGGAATGGAATGTAATGTAATGGAATGGAATGGAATTCAATGGAATAGAATGGAATGGAATGGAATGGAATGGAATGAACCCGAGTAGAACTGAATGGAATGGAATGGAATTGAATGGAATGGAATGGAATGGAATGGAATGGAATGGAATGGAATGGAATGGAATGGAATGGAATGGAATCAATCCGAGTAGAATGGAATGGATTGGAATGGAATGGAATGGAATGGAATGGAATTGAATGGAATAGAATGAAATGGAATGGAATGGAATGGAATCAACCCGAGTAGAATGGAATGGATTGGAATGGAATGGAATGGAATGGAATCGAATGGAATGGAATGGAATCGAATGGAATGGAAAGGAATGGAATGGACGCGAGTAGAACGGAATGGAATGGAATGGAATGGAATGGAATGGAATGAACCCGAGTAGAACGGAATGGAATGGAATGGAATTGAATGGAATGGAATGGAATGGAATTGAATCGAATGGAATCGAATGCAATGGAATGGAATGGAATGGAATGGAATGGAATGGAATGGAATGGAATGGAATGGAATGGAATGGAATCAATCCGAGTAGAATGGAATGGATTGGAATGGAATGGAATGGAATGGAATGGAATTCAATGGAATAGAATGAAATGGAATGGAATGGAATGGAATCAACCCGAGTAGAATGGAATGGATTGGAATGGAATGGAATGGAATGGAATCGAATGGAATGGAATGGAATGGAAAGGAATGGAATGGACGCGAATAGAACGGAATGGAATGGAATGGAATGGAATGGAATGGAATGGAATGGAATGGAATGGAATGGAATGGAATGGAATGGAATGGAATGGAATGAACCCGAGTAGAACGGAATGGAATGGAATGGAATGGAATGGAATGGAATGCAATGAAATGGAATGGAAAGTAATGGAATCGAATGGAATGGACTGGAATGGAATGGAATGGAATCAACCCGAGTAGAATGGAATGGATTGCAATGGAAAGGAATGGAATCGAATGCAATGCAATGGAATGGAATGGAATGGAATGGAATTGAATGGAATGGACCCGAGTAGAACAGAATGGAATGGAATGGAATGGAATGGAATGGAATGGAATGGAATGAACCCGAGTAGAACGGAATGGAATGGAATGGAATGGAATGGAATGCAATGGAATGGAATGGAATGGAATCGAAAGGAATGGAATGGAATGGAATGGAATGGAATGGAATGGAATGGAATGGAATGGAATGGAATGGAATGGAATTGAATCGAATGGAATCGAATGGAATGGAATGGAACGGAAAGGAATGGAATGGAACGGAATGGAATGGAATGGAATGGAATGGAATGGAATGGAATGGAATGGAACGGAGTGAAATGGAATGGAATCGAATGGAATCGAATGGAACCGAATGGAATGCAATGGAACGGAATGGAATGGAATGGACTGGAATGGAATGGAATCAACCCGAGTAGAATGTAATGGATTGGAATGGAAAGGAATGGAATGGAATGGAATGGAATCGAATGGAATCGAATGGAATCGAATGGAATGGAATGGAATGGAATGGAATGGAATGGAATGGAATGGAATGGAATGGAATGGAATGGAATGGAATCAACCTGAGTAGAACGGAATGGAATGGAATGGAATGGAATGGAATGCAGTGGAATGGAATGGAATGGAATGGAATTCAATGGAATGGAATGGAATGGAATGGAATGGAATGGAATGGAATCGAATGGAATTGAATGGAATCGAATGGAATGGAATGGAATAGAATGTAATCAACCTGAGTAGAACGGAATGGAATGGAATGGAATGGAATGGAATGGAATGGAATTGAGTGAAATGGAATGGAAATGAAGGGAATGGAATGGAATGGAATTGAATGGAATGGAATCAACCCGAGTAGAATGGAATGGATTGGAATGGAATGGAATGGAATGGAATGGAATAGAATGGAATCCAATGGAATCGAATGGAAAGGAATGAAATGGAATGGAATCGAATGGAATCAACCCGAGTAGAACGGAATGGAATGGAATGGAATGGAATGGGATGGAATGGAATGGAATGGAATGGAATGGAATGGAATGGAATGGAATGGAATGGAATGGAATGGAATGGAATGGAATGGAATTCAATGGAATAGATTGGAATGGAATGGAATGGAATGGAATGAACCCCACTAGAACGGAATGGAATGGAATGGAATGGAATGGAATGGAATGGAATGGAATGGAATGGAATGGAATGGAACGGAACGGAACGGAATGGAATGGAATGGAATGGAATGGAATGGAATGGAATCAACCCGAGTAGAATGGAATGGATTGGAATGGAATGGAATAGAATGGAATGGAATTCAATGGAATAGAATGAAATGGAATGGAATGGAATGGAATGGAATGGAATGAAATCGAATGGAATCGAATGGAATCGAATGTAATGGAGTGGAATAGAATGGAATCAACCCGAGTAGAACGGAATGGAATGTAACGGAATGGAACGGAACGGAACGGAACGGAACGGAACGGAATGGAATGGAGTGAAATGGAATGGAATCGAATGGAATCGAATGGAACCGAATGGAATGGAAGGGAATGGAATGGAATGGAATGGAATGGAATGGAATGGAATCAACCCGAGTAGAATGGAATGGATTGGAATGGAATGGAACGGAATGGAATGGAATGGATTGGAATCAAATGGAATCGAATGGAATGGAATGGAATCGAATGGAATGGAAAGGAATGGAATGGACGCGAGTAGAACGGAATGGAATGGAATGGAATGGAATGGAATGGAATGAACCCGAGTAGAACGGAATGGAATGGAATGGAATTGAATGGAATGGAATGGAATGGAATTGAATCGAATGGAATCGAATGCAATGGAATGGAATGGAATGGAATGGAATGGAATGGAATGGAATGGAATGGAATGGAATGGAATGGAATGGAATCAATCCGAGTAGAATGGAATGGATTGGAATGGAATGGAATGGAATGGAATGGAATTCAATGGAATAGAATGAAATGGAATGGAATGGAATGGAATCAACCCGAGTAGAATGGAATGGATTGGAATGGAATGGAATGGAATGGAATCGAATGGAATGGAATGGAATGGAAAGGAATGGAATGGACGAGAATAGAACGGAATGGAATGGAATGGAATGGAATGGAATGGAATGGAATGGAATGGAATGGAATGGAATGGAATGGAATGAACCCGAGTAGAACGGAATGGAATGGAATGGAATGGAATGGAATGGAATGCAATGAAATGGAATGGAAAGTAATGGAATCGAATGGAATGGACTGGAATGGAATGGAATGGAATCAACCCGAGTAGAATGGAATGGATTGCAATGGAAAGGAATGGAATCGAATGCAATGCAATGGAATGGAATGGAATGGAATGGAATTGAATGGAATGGACCCGAGTAGAACAGAATGGAATGGAATGGAATGGAATGGAATGGAATGGAATGGAATGAACCCGAGTAGAACGGAATGGAATGGAATGGAATGGAATGGAATGCAATGGAATGGAATGGAATGGAATCGAAAGGAATGGAATGGAATGGAATGGAATGGAATGGAATGGAATGGAATGGAATGGAATGGAATGGAATGGAATTGAATCGAATGGAATCGAATGGAATGGAATGGAACGGAAAGGAATGGAATGGAACGGAATGGAATGGAATGGAATGGAATGGAATGGAATGGAATGGAATGGAACGGAGTGAAATGGAATGGAATCGAATGGAATCGAATGGAACCGAATGGAATGCAATGGAACGGAATGGAATGGAATGGACTGGAATGGAATGGAATCAACCCGAGTAGAATGTAATGGATTGGAATGGAAAGGAATGGAATGGAATGGAATGGAATCGAATGGAATCGAATGGAATCGAATGGAATGGAATGGAATGGAATGGAATGGAATGGAATGGAATGGAATGGAATGGAATGGAATGGAATGGAATGGAATGGAATGGAATGGAATCAACCTGAGTAGAACGGAATGGAATGGAATGGAATGGAATGGAATGCAGTGGAAAGGAATGGAATGGAATGGAATGGAATGGAATGCAGTGGAATGGAATGGAATGGAATGGAATTCAATGGAATGGAATGGAATGGAATGGAATGGAATGGAATGGAATCGAATGGAATTGAATGGAATCGAATGGAATGGAATGGAATAGAATGTAATCAACCTGAGTAGAACGGAATGGAATGGAATGGAATGGAATGGAATGGAATGGAATTGAGTGGAATGGAATGGAAATGAAGGGAATGGAATGGAATGGAATTGAATGGAATGGAATCAACCCGAGTAGAATGGAATGGATTGGAATGGAATGGAATGGAATGGAATGGAATAGAATGGAATCCAATGGAATCGAATGGAAAGGAATGAAATGGAATGGAATCGAATGGAATCAACCCGAGTAGAACGGAATGGAATGGAATGGAATGGAATGGGATGGAATGGAATGGAATTCAATGGAATAGAATGAAATGGAATGTAATGGAATGGAATCAACCCGAGTAGAATGGAATGGATTGGAATGGAATGGAATGGAATGGAATCGAATGGAATGGAATGGAATGGAAAGGAATGGAATGGACGCGAATAGAACGGAATGGAATGGAATGGAATGGAATGGAATGGAATGGAATGGAATGGAATGGAATGGAATGGAATGGAATGAACCCGAGTAGAACGGAATGGAATGGAATGGAATGGAATGGAATGGAATGCAATGAAATGGAATGGAAAGTAATGGAATCGAATGGAATGGACTGGAATGGAATGGAATGGAATCAACCCGAGTAGAATGGAATGGATTGCAATGGAAAGGAATGGAATCGAATGCAATGCAATGGAATGGAATGGAATGGAATGGAATTGAATGGAATGGACCCGAGTAGAACAGAATGGAATGGAATGGAATGGAATGGAATGGAATGGAATGGAATGAACCCGAGTAGAACGGAATGGAATGGAATGGAATGGAATGGAATGCAATGGAATGGAATGGAATGGAATCGAAAGGAATGGAATGGAATGGAATGGAATGGAATGGAATGGAATGGAATGGAATGGAATGGAATGGAATGGAATGGAATTGAATCGAATGGAATCGAATGGAATGGAATGGAACGGAAAGGAATGGAATGGAACGGAATGGAATGGAATGGAATGGAATGGAATGGAATGGAATGGAATGGAATGGAATGGAATGGAACGGAGTGAAATGGAATGGAATCGAATGGAATCGAATGGAACCGAATGGAATGCAATGGAACGGAATGGAATGGAATGGACTGGAATGGAATGGAATCAACCCGAGTAGAATGTAATGGATTGGAATGGAAAGGAATGGAATGGAATGGAATGGAATCGAATGGAATCGAATGGAATCGAATGGAATGGAATGGAATGGAATGGAATGGAATGGAATGGAATGGAATGGAATGGAATGGAATGGAATGGAATGGAATGGAATCAACCTGAGTAGAACGGAATGGAATGGAATGGAATGGAATGGAATGCAGTGGAATGGAATGGAATGGAATGGAATTCAATGGAATGGAATGGAATGGAATGGAATGGAATGGAATGGAATCGAATGGAATTGAATGGAATCGAATGGAATGGAATGGAATAGAATGTAATCAACCTGAGTAGAACGGAATGGAATGGAATGGAATGGAATGGAATGGAATGGAATTGAGTGGAATGGAATGGAAATGAAGGGAATGGAATGGAATGGAATTGAATGGAATGGAATCAACCCGAGTAGAATGGAATGGATTGGAATGGAATGGAATGGAATGGAATGGAATAGAATGGAATCCAATGGAATCGAATGGAAAGGAATGAAATGGAATGGAATCGAATGGAATCAACCCGAGTAGAACGGAATGGAATGGAATGGAATGGAATGGGATGGAATGGAATGGAATGGAATGGAATGGAATGGAATGGAATGGAATGGAATTCAATGGAATAGATTGGAATGGAATGGAATGGAATGGAATGAACCCCACTAGAACGGAATGGAATGGAATGGAATGGAATGGAATGGAATGGAATGGAATGGAATGGAATGGAATGGAACGGAACGGAACTGAATGGAATGGAATGGAATGGAATGGAATGGAATGGAATCAACCCGAGTAGAATGGAATGGATTGGAATGGAATGGAATAGAATGGAATGGAATTCAATGGAATAGAATGAAATGGAATGGAATGGAATGGAATGGAATGGAATGAAATCGAATGGAATCGAATGGAATCGAATGTAATGGAGTGGAATAGAATGGAATCAACCCGAGTAGAACGGAATGGAATGTAACGGAATGGAACGGAACGGAACGGAACGGAACGGAACGGAATGGAATGGAGTGAAATGGAATGGAATCGAATGGAATCGAATGGAACCGAATGGAATGGAAGGGAATGGAATGGAATGGAATGGAATGGAATGGAATGGAATCAACCCGAGTAGAATGGAATGGATTGGAATGGAATGGAACGGAATGGAATGGAATGGATTGGAATCGAATGGAATCGAATGGAATCGAATGGAATGGAAAGGAATGGAATGGAATGGAATGGAATCAACCCGAGTAGAACGGAATGGAATGGAATGGAATGGAATGGAATGGAATGGAATGGAATGGAATGGAATGGAATTCCATGGAATGGAATGGAATGGAATGGAATGGAATGGAATGGAATTCCACGGAATGGAATGGAATGGAATGGAATGGAATGGAATTGAATAGAATGGAATCAACCCGAGTAGAACGGAATGGAATGGAATGGAATGGAATGGAATGGAATGGAATGGAATGGAATGGAATGGAATGGAATGGAATGGAATTGAGTGGAATGGAATGGAATCGAATGGAATCGAATGGAATGGAATGGAACGGAATGGAATGGAATGGAATGGAATCGAATGGAATGGAATGGAATGGAAAGGAATGGAATGGAATGGAATTGAACGCAATGGAATCAACCCGAGTAGAATGGAATGGATTGGAATGGAATGGAATGGAATGGAATGGAATGGAATCGAATGGAATCGAATGGAATCAAATGGAAAGGAATGAAATGGAATGGAATGGAACGGAATCAACCCGAGTAGAACGGAATGGAATGAAATGGAAAGGAATTGAATGGAACGGAATGGAATGGAATTCAACGGAATAGAATAGAATGGAATGGAATGGAATGGAATGGAATCGAATGGAATCGAATGGAATCGAATGGAATGGAATGGAATAGAATGGAATCAACTCGAGTAGAAAGGAATGGAATGGAATGGAATGGAATGGAATGGAATGGAATGGAATGGAATGGAATGGAATGGAATGCAATGAAATGGAATGGAATGGAATGGAATCGAATGGAATGGACTGGAATGAAATGGAATGGAATGGAATGGACTGGAATGGAATGGAATGGAATCAACCCGAGTAGAATGGAATGGAGTGGAATGGAATGGAATGGAATCGAGTGGAATCGAATGGAACCGAATGGAATGGAAAGGAAGGGAAAGGAATGGAATGGAATGGAATGGAATGGAATGGAATGGAATCAACCCGAGTAGAATGGAATGGATTGGAATGGAATGGAATATAATGGAATGGAATGGAAAGGAATCGAATGGAATGGAATGGAATGGAATGGAATGGAATGGAATGGAATGGAATGGAATGGAATGGAATCAACCCGAGTAGAACGGAACGGAATGGAATGGAATGGAATGGAATGGAATGGAATGGAATGGAATGGAATGGAATGGAATGGAATCGAATGGAATGGAGTGGAATGGAATGGAATGGAATGGAATGGAATGGAATCGAATGGAATCGAATGGAATGGAATGGAATGGAATGGAATGGAATCAACCCGAGTAGAATGGAATGGATTGGAATGGAATGGAATGGAATGGAATACAATGGAATAGAATGAAATGGAATGGAATGGAATGGAATGGAATGCAAAGGAATCGAATGGAATCGAATGGAATCGAATGGAATGGAGTGGAATAGAATGGAATCAACCCGAGTAGAACGGAAGGGAATGGAACGGAATGGAAAGGAACGGAACGGAACGGGACGGAACGGAACGGAATGGAATGGAATGGAATGGAATGGAATGGAATGGAATCAAACCGAGTAGAATTGAATGGATTGGAATGGAATGGAATGGAATGGAATGGATTGGAATCGAATGGAATCGAATGGAATCGAATGGAATGGAAAGGAATGGAATGGATTGGAGTGGAATCAACCCGAGTAGAACGGAATGGAATGGAATGGAATGGAATGGAATTCCATGGAATTCCATGGAATGGAATGGAATGGAACGGAATGGAATGGAATGGAATGGAATGGAATGGAATGGAATTGAGTGGAATGCAATGGAATCGAATGGAATCGAATGGAATGGAATGGAACAGAATGGAATGCAATGGAATGGAATCGAATGGAATGGAATGGAATGGAAGGGAGTGGAATGGAAGGGAATTGAATGGAATGGAATCAAGCCGAGTAGAATGGAATGGATTGGAATGGAATGGAATGGAATGGAATGGAATGGAATGGAATGGAATCGAATGGAATCGAATGGAATCGAATGGAAAGGAATGAAATGGAATGGAATGGAATGGAATCAACCCGGGTAGAATGGAATGGAATGGAATGGAAAGGAATGGAATGGAATGGAATGGAATGGAATTCAATGGAATAGAATAGAATGGAATGGAATGGAATGGAATGGAATCGAATGGAATCGAATGGAATCGAATGGAATGGAATGGAATAGAATGGAATCAACCCGAGTAGAAAAGAATGGAATGGAATGGAATGGAATTGAATGGAAAGGAATGGAATGGAATGGAATGGAATGGAATGGAATGGAATGTAAATGAGTGGAACGGAATGGAATCGAATGGAATCGAATGGAATGGAATGGAATGGAAAGGAATGGAATGGAATGGAATGGAATCGAATGGAATGGAATGGAATGGAAGGGAATGGAATGGAATGGAATTGAACGGAATGGAATCAAGCCGAGTAGAATGGAATGGATTGGAATGGAATGGAATGGAATGGAATGGAATGGAATCGTATGGAATTGAATGGAATCGAATGGAAAGGAATGAAATGGAATGGAATTGAATGGAATGGAATGGAATGGAATGGAATGGAATGGAATCAACCCGAGTAGAATGGAATGGATTGGAATGGAATGGAATGGAATGGAATGGAATGGAATGGAATGGAATGGAATCAACCCGAGTAGAAAGGAATGGAATGGAATGGAATGGAATTGAGTGGAATGGAATGGAATGGAATGGAATGGAATGGAATGGAATGGAACGGAGTGAAATGGAATGGAATCGAAAGGAATCGAATGGAACCGAATGGAATGCAATGGAACGGAATGGAATGGAATGGACTGGAATGGAATGGAATCAACCCGAGTAGAATGTAATGGATTGGAATGGAAAGGAATGGAATGGAATGGAATGGAATCGAATGGAATCGAATGGAATCGAATGGAATGGAATGGAATGGAATGGAATGGAATGGAATGGAATGGAATGGAATGGAATGCAGTGGAATGGAATGGAATGGAATGGAATTCAATGGAATGGAATGGAATGGAATGGAATGGAATGGAATGGAATCGAATGGAATTGAATGGAATCGAATGGAATGGAATGGAATAGAATGTAATCAACCTGAGTAGAACGGAATGGAATGGAATGGAATGGAATGGAATGGAATGGAATGGAATGGAATGGAATGGAATGGAATGGAATGGAATGGAATTGAGTGGAATGGAATGGAAATGAAGGGAATGGAATGGAATGGAATCAACCCGAGTAGAACGGAATGGAATGGAATGGAATGGAATGGAATGGAATGGAATGGAATGGAATTCCATGGAATGGAATGGAATGGAATTCCATGGAATGGAATGGAATGGAATGGAATGGAATTCCACGGAATGGAATGGAATGGAATGGAATGGAATGGAATTGAATAGAATGGAATCAACCCGAGTAGAACGGAATGGAATGGAATGGAATGGAATGGAATGGAATGGAATGGAATGGAATGGAATGGAATGGAATTGAGTGGAATGGAATGGAATCGAATGGAATCGAATGGAATGGAATGGAACGGAATGGAATGGAATGGAATGGAATCGAATGGAATGGAATGGAATGGAAAGGAATGGAATGGAATGGAATTGAACGCAATGGAATCAACCCGAGTAGAATGGAATGGATTGGAATGGAATGGAATGGAATGGAATGGAATGGAATCGAATGGAATCGAATGGAATCAAATGGAAAGGAATGAAATGGAATGGAATGGAACGGAATCAACCCGAGTAGAACGGAATGGAATGAAATGGAAAGGAATTGAATGGAACGGAATGGAATGGAATTCAACGGAATAGAATAGAATGGAATGGAATGGAATGGAATGGAATCGAATGGAATCGAATGGAATCGAATGGAATGGAATGGAATAGAATGGAATCAACTCGAGTAGAAAGGAATGGAATGGAATTAAATGGAATGGAATGGAATGGAATGGAATGGAATGGAATGGAATGGAATGGAATGGAATGCAATGAAATGGAATGGAATGGAATGGAATCGAATGGAATGGACTGGAATGAAATGGAATGGAATGGAATGGACTGGAATGGAATGGAATGGAATCAACCCGAGTAGAATGGAATGGAGTGGAATGGAATGGAATGGAATCGAGTGGAATCGAATGGAACCGAATGGAATGGAAAGGAAGGGAAAGGAATGGAATGGAATGGAATGGAATGGAATGGAATGGAATCAACCCGAGTAGAATGGAATGGATTGGAATGGAATGGAATATAATGGAATGGAATGGAAAGGAATCGAATGGAATCGAATGGAATCGAATGGAATGGAATGGAATGGAATGGAATGGAATGGAATGGAATGGAATGGAATGGAATCAACCCGAGTAGAACGGAACGGAATGGAATGGAATGGAATGGAATGGAATGGAATGGAATGGAATGGAATGGAATCGAATGGAATGGAGTGGAATGGAATGGAATGGAATGGAATGGAATGGAATCGAATGGAATCGAATGGAATGGAATGGAATGGAATGGAATGGAATCAACCCGAGTAGAATGGAATGGATTGGAATGGAATGGAATGGAATGGAATACAATGGAATAGAATGAAATGGAATGGAATGGAATGGAATGGAATGCAAAGGAATCGAATGGAATCGAATGGAATCGAATGGAATGGAGTGGAATAGAATGGAATCAACCCGAGCAGAACGGAAGGGAATGGAACGGAATGGAACGGAACGGAACGGAACGGGACGGAACGGAACGGAATGGAATGGAATGGAATGGAATGGAATGGAATGGAATCAAACCGAGTAGAATTGAATGGATTGGAATGGAATGGAATGGAATGGAATGGATTGGAATCGAATGGAATCGAATGGAATCGAATGGAATGGAAAGGAATGGAATGGATTGGAGTGGAATCAACCCGAGTAGAACGGAATGGAATGGAATGGAATGGAATGGAATTCCATGGAATTCCATGGAATGGAATGGAATGGAACGGAATGGAATGGAATGGAATGGAATGGAATGGAATGTAATTGAGTGGAATGCAATGGAATCGAATGGAATCGAATGGAATGGAATGGAACAGAATGGAATGGAATGGAATGGAATCGAATGGAATGGAATGGAATGGAAGGGAGTGGAATGGAAGGGAATTGAACGGAATGGAATCAAGCCGAGTAGAATGGAATGGATTGGAATGGAATGGAATGGAATGGAATGGAATGGAATGGAATCGAATGGAATCGAATGGAATCGAATGGAAAGGAATGAAATGGAATGGAATGGAATGGAATCAACCCGAGTAGAATGGAATGGAATGGAATGGAAAGGAATGGAATGGAATGGAATGGAATGGAATTCAATGGAATAGAATAGAATGGAATGGAATGGAATGGAATGGAATCGAATGGAATCGAATGGAATCGAATGGAATGGAATGGAATAGAATGGAATCAACCCGAGTAGAAAAGAATGGAATGGAATGGAATGGAATTGAATGGAAAGGAATGGAATGGAATGGAATGGAATGGAATGGAATGGAATGTAAATGAGTGGAACGGAATGGAATCGAATGGAATCGAATGGAATGGAATGGAATGGAAAGGAATGGAATGGAATGGAATGGAATCGAATGGAATGGAATGGAATGGAAGGGAATGGAATGGAATGGAATTGAAAGGAATGGAATCAAGCCGAGTAGAATGGAATGGATTGGAATGGAATGGAATGGAATGGAATGGAATGGAATCGTATGGAATTGAATGGAATCGAATGGAAAGGAATGAAATGGAATGGAATTGAATGGAATGGAATGGAATGGAATGGAATGGAATGGAATCAACCCGAGTAGAATGGAATGGATTGGAATGGAATGGAATGGAATGGAATGGAATGGAATGGAATGGAATGGAATCAACCCGAGTAGAAAGGAATGGAATGGAATGGAATGGAATTGAATGGAATGGAATGGAATGGAATGGAATGGAATGGAATGGAATGGAATGGAATGGAACGGAGTGAAATGGAATGGAATCGAATGGAATCGAATGGAACCGAATGGAATGCAATGGAACGGAATGGAATGGAATGGACTGGAATGGAATGGAATCAACCCGAGTAGAATGTAATGGATTGGAATGGAAAGGAATGGAATGGAATGGAATGGAATCGAATGGAATCGAATGGAATCGAATGGAATGGAATGGAATGGAATGGAATGGAATGGAATGGAATCAACCCGAGTAGAACGGAACGGAATGGAATGGAATGGAATGGAATGGAATGGAATGGAATGGAATGGAATGGAATCGAATGGAATGGAGTGGAATGGAATGGAATGGAATGGAATGGAATGGAATCGAATGGAATCGAATGGAATGGAATGGAATGGAATGGAATGGAATCAACCCGTGTAGAATGGAATGGATTGGAATGGAATGGAATGGAATGGAATACAATGGAATAGAATGAAATGGAATGGAATGGAATGGAATGGAATGCAAAGGAATCGAATGGAATCGAATGGAATCGAATGGAATGGAATGGAATAGAATGGAATCAACCCGAGTAGAACGGAAGGGAATGGAACGGAATGGAACGGAACGGAACGGAACGGGACGGAACGGAACGGAATGGAATGGAATGGAATGGAATGGAATGGAATGGAATCAACCCGAGTAGAATTGAATGGATTGGAATGGAATGGAATGGAATGGAATGGATTGGAATCGAATGGAATCGAATGGAATCGAATGGAATGGAAAGGAATGGAATGGATTGGAGTGGAATCAACCCGAGTAGAACGGAATGGAATGGAATGGAATGGAATGGAATTCCATGGAATTCCATGGAATGGAATGGAATGGAACGGAATGGAATGGAATGGAATGGAATGGAATGGAATGTAATTGAGTGGAATGCAATGGAATCGAATGGAATCGAATGGAATGGAATGGAACAGAATGGAATGGAATGGAATGGAATCGAATGGAATGGAATGGAATGGAAGGGAGTGGAATGGAAGGGAATTGAACGGAATGGAATCAAGCCGAGTAGAATGGAATGGATTGGAATGGAATGGAATGGAATGGAATGGAATGGAATGGAATCGAATGGAATCGAATGGAATCGAATGGAAAGGAATGAAATGGAATGGAATGGAATGGAATCAACCCGAGTAGAATGGAATGGAATGGAATGGAAAGGAATGGAATGGAATGGAATGGAATGGAGTTCAATGGAATAGAATAGAATGGAATGGAATGGAATGGAATGGAATCGAATGGAATCGAATGGAATCGAATGGAATGTAATGGAATAGAATGGAATCAACCCGAGTAGAAAAGAATGGAATGGAATGGAATGGAATTGAATGGAAAGGAATGGAATGGAATGGAATGGAATGGAATGGAATGGAATGTAAATGAGTGGAACGGAATGGAATCGAATGGAATCGAATGGAATGGAATGGAATGGAAAGGAATGGAATGGAATGGAATGGAATCGAATGGAATGGAATGGAATGGAAGGGAATGGAATGGAATGGAATTGAACGGAATGGAATCAAGCCGAGTAGAATGGAATGGATTGGAATGGAATGGAATGGAATGGAATCGTATGGAATTGAATGGAATCGAATGGAAAGGAATGAAATGGAATGGAATTGAATGGAATGGAATGGAATGGAATGGAATGGAATGGAATCAACCCGAGTAGAATGGAATGGATTGGAATGGAATGGAATGGAATGGAATGGAATGGAATGGAATGGAATGGAATGGAATCAACCCGAGTAGAAAGGAATGGAATGGAATGGAATGGAATTGAATGGAATGGAATGGAATGGAATGGAATGGAATGGAATGGAATGGAATGGAATGGAATGGAGTGGAATGGAATCAACCCGAGTAGAACGGTATGGAATGGAATGGAATGGAATGGATTGGAATGGAATTCAATGGAATAGATTGGAATGGAATGGAATGGAATGGAATGAACCCGAGTAGAACGGAATGGAAGGGAATGGAATGGAATGGAATGGAATGGAATGGAATGGAATGGAATCGAATGGAATCGAATGGAATGGAATGGAACGGAATGGAATGGAATGGAATGGAATGGAATGGAATGGAATGGAATGGAATCGAATGGAATGGAATGGAATCGAATGGAATCGAATGGAATGGAATGGAATGGAATAGAATGGAATGGAATGGAATGGAAAGGAATGGAATGGAATGGAATGGAATGGAATGGAATCAACCCGAGTAGAATGGAATGGAATGGAATGGAATGGAATGGAATGGAATAGAATGGAATGGAATGGAATGGAAAGGAATGGAATGGAATCGAATGGAATCGAATGGAATGGAATGGAATGGAATAGAATGGAATGGAATGGAATGGAAAGGAATGGAATGGAATGGAATGGAATGGAATGGAATCAACCCGAGTAGAATGGAATGGAATGGAATGGAATGGAATGGAATGGAATGGAATGGAATGGAATGGAATGGAGTCGAATGGAATGGACTGGAATGAAATGTAATGGAATGGAATGGACTGGAATGGAATGGAATGGAATCAACCCGAGTAGAATGGAATGGATTGGAATGGAATGGAATGGAATCTAATGGAATCGAATGGAACCGAATGGAATGGAATGGAAGGGAATGGAATGGAATGGAATGGAATGGAATGGAATCAACCCGAGTAGAATGGAATGGATTGGAATGGAATGGAATGGAATGGAATGGAATGGAATGGAATCGAATGGAATCGAATGGAATCGAATGGAAAGGAATGGAATGGAATGGAATGGAATGCAATCAACCCGAGTAGAACGGTATGGAATGGAATGGAATGGAATGGAATGGAATGGAATGGAATTCAATGGAATAGATTGGAATGGAATGGAATGGAATGGAATGGAATGGAATGGAATGGAATGGAATGGAATGGAATCGAATGGAATCGAATGGAATGGAATGGAACGGAATGGAATGGAATGGAATCGAATGGAATGGAATGGAATGGAATGGAATGGAATGGAATGGAATGGAATCAACCCGAGTAGAATGGAATGGAATGGAATGGAATGGAATGGAATGGAATGGAATGGAATGGAATTCAATGGAATAGAACGAAATGGAATGGAATGGATTGGAATGGAATCGAATGTAATCGAATGGAATCGAATGGAATGGAGTGGAATAGAATGGAATCAACAGGAGTAGAACGGAATGGAATGGAACGGAATGGAACGGCACGGAACGGAACGGAACGGAACGGAACGGAAAGAAGTGGAGTGAAATGGAATGGAATCGCATGGAATCGAATGGAACCGAATGGAATGGAAGGGAATGGAATGGAATGGAATGGAATGGAATGGAATCAACCCGAGTAGAATGGAATGGATTGGAGTGGAATGGAATGGATTGGAATCGAATGGAAACGAATGGAATCGAATGGAATGGAATGGAATGGAATGGAATGGAATGGAATGGAATGGAATGGAATTGAGTGGAATGGAATGGAATCGAATGGAATCAAATGGAATCGAATGGAATGGAGTGGAATAGAATGGAATGGAATGGAATGGAATGGAATGGAATGGAATGGAAGGGAATGGAATGGAATGGAATTGAACGGAATGGAATCAAGCCGAGTAGAATGGAATGGATTGGAATGGAATGGAATGGAATGGAATAGAATGGAATTGAGTGGAATGGAATGGAATCGAATGGAATGGAATGGAATGGAATGGAATGGAATGGAATGGAATGGAATGGAATGGAATCTAATGGAATGGAATGTAATGGAAGGGAATGGAATGGAATGGAATTGAACGGAATGGAATCAAGCCGAGTAGAATGGAATGGATTGGAATGGAATGGAATGGAATGGAATAGAATGGAATTGAGTGGAATGGAATGGAATCGAAAGGAATCGAATGGAATCGAATGGAATGGAATGGAATAGAATGGAATCAACACGAGTAGAAAGGAATGGAATGGAATAGAATGGAATTGAATTGAATGGAATGGAATGGAATGGAATGGAATGGAATGGAAAGGAATGGAATCAACCCGAGTAGAACGGAATGGAATGGAATGGAAAGGAATGGAATGGAATGGAATGGAATGGAATCGAAAGGAATCGAATGGAATCGAATGGAATGGAATGGAATAGAATGGAATCAACACGAGTAGAAAGGAATGGAATGGAATTGAATGGAATTGAATTGAATGGAATGGAATGGAATGGAATGGAATGGAATGGAATGGAATGGAATGGAATGGAATGAAATAGAATCGAACGGAATGGAATGGAATGGAATGGAATGGAATGGAATGGAATGGAATTGAGTGGAATGGAATGGAATCGAATGGAATCAAATGGAATCGAATGGGATGGAGTGGAATAGAATGGAATGGAATGGAATCGAATGGAATGGAATGGAATGGAAGGGAATGGAATGGAATGGAATTGAACGGAATGGAATCAAGCCGAGTAGAATGGAATGGATTGGAATGGAATGGAATGGAATGGAATAGAATGGAATAGAGTGGAATGGAATGGAATGGAATGGAATGGAATGGAATGGAATGGAATGGAATGGAATGGAATGGAATGGAATGGAATGGAATCTAATGGAATGGAATGGAATGGAAGGGAATGGAATGGAATGGAATTGAACGGAATGGAATCAAGCCGAGTAGAATGGAATGGATTGGAATGGAATGGAATGGAATGGAATGGAATCGAATGGAATCGAATGGAATCGAATGGAAAGGAATGAAATGGAATGGAATGGAATGGAATCAACCCGAGTAGAACGGAATGGAATGGAATGGAAAGGAATGGAATGGAATGGAATGGAATGGAATCGAATGGAATCGAATGGAATCGAATGGAATGGAATGGAATAGAATGGAATCAACCCGAGTAGAAAGGAATGGAATGGAATAGAATGGAATTGAATTCAATGGAATGGAATGGAATGGAATGGAATGGAATGGAATGGAATGGAATCGAATTGAATGGAATGGAATGGAATGGAATGGAATGGAATGGAATCAACCCGAGTAGAACGGAATGGAATGGAATGGAATGGAATGGAATGGAATGGAATGGAATGGAATGGAATGGAATTCAATGGAATAGAATGGAATGGAATGGAATAGAATGGAATGGAATGGAATAGAATGGAATGGAATGGAATGGAATGGAATGGAATGGAATGGAATGGAATGGAATCAACCCGAGTAGAACGGAATGGATTGGAATGGAAAGGAATGGAATGGAATGGAATGGAATGAATGGAATGGAATGGAATGGAATGGAATCGAATGGAATCGAATGGAATCGAATGGAATGGAACGGAATGGAAAGGAATGGAATGGAATGGAATGGAATGGAATGGAATGGAATGGAATGGAATTCAATGGAATGGAATGGAATGGAATGGAATGGAATGGAATTCAATGGAATGGAATCAACCAGAGTAGAACGGAATGGAATGGAATGGAATGGAATGGAATGGAATGGAATGGAATGGAATGGAATGGAGTGGAGTGGAGTGGAATGGAATGGAATGGAATGGAATGGAATGGAATTCAATGGAATAGAATGGAATGGAATGGAATGGAATGGAATCACCTCGAGTAGAAAGGAATGGAATGGAATGGAATGGAATGGAATGGAATGGAATGCAATGAAATGGAATGGAATGCAATGGAATCGAATGGAATGGACTGGAATGAAATGGAATGGAATGGAATGGAATGCAATGGAATGGAATGGAATGGAATGGAATGGAATGGAATGGAATGGAATGGAATCAACCCGAGTAGAATGGAATGGATTGGAATGGAATGGAATGGAATGGAATCGAATGGAATGGAATGGAGTGGAATGGAATGTAATGGAATGGAATCAACCCGAATAGAATGGAATGGATAGGAATGGAATGGAATGGAATGGAACGTAATTCAATAGAATAGAACGGAAGGGAATGCAAAGGAATGGAATGGAATGGAATGGAATGGAATGGAATCGAATGGAATCGAATGGGATCGAATGGAATGGAGTGGAATAGAATGGAATCAACCCGAATAGAACGGAACGGAACGGAACGGAACGGAACGAACGGAATGGAATGGAGTGAAATGGAATGGAATCAAATGGAATCGAATGTAACCGAATGGAATGGAATGGAAGGGAATGGAATGCAATGGAATGGAATGGAATGGAATGGAATCAACCCGAGTAGAATGGAATGGACTGGAATGGAATGGATTGGAATAGAATGGAATCGAATGGAATGGAATGGAATGGAATGGAATGGAATGGAATGGAATGGAATGGAATCAACCCGAGTAGAACGGAATGGAATGGAATGGAATGGAATGGAATGGAATGGAATGGAATGGAATGGAATGGAATGGAATGGAATGGAATCAACCCGACTAGAATGGAATGGATTGGAATGGAATGGAATGGAATCGAATCGAATGGAATGGAATGGAGTGGAATGGAATGTAATGGAATGGAATCAACCCGAGTAGAATTGAATGGATAGGAATGGAATGGAATGGAATGGAACGTAATTCAATAGAATAGAATGGAAGGGAATGCAAAGGAATGGAATGGAATGGAATGGAATGGAATGGAATCGAATGGAATCGAATGGGATCGAATGGAATGGAGTGGAATAGAATGGAATCAACCCGAATAGAACGGAACGGAACGGAACGGAACGGAACGAACGGAATGGAATGGAGTGAAATGGAATGGAATCAAATGGAATCGAATGTAACCGAATGGAATGGAATGGAAGGGAATGGAATGCAATGGAATGGAATGGAATGGAATGGAATCAACCCGAGTAGAATGGAATGGACTGGAATGGAATGGATTGGAATGGAATGGAATCGAATGGAATGGAATGGAATGGAATGGAATGGAATGGAATGGAATGGAATGGAATGGAATGGAATCAACCCGAGTAGAACGGAATGGAATGGAATGGAATGGAATGGAATGGAATGGAATGGAATGGAATGGAATGGAATGGAATCAACCCGAGTAGATTGGAATGGATTGGAATGGAATGAAATGGAATGGAATGGAATTCAATGGAAAAAATGAAATGGAATGGAATGGAATGGAATGGAATGGAATCGAATGGAATGGAATCAAATGGAATTGAATGGAATCGAATGGAATGGAGTGGAATAGAATGGAATCAACCCGAGTAGAATGGAATGTAATGGAACGGAACTGAGCGGAATGGAACGGAACGGAACGGAACGGAACGGAACGGAATGGAATGGAGTGAAATGGAATGGAATCGAATGGAATCGAACGGAACCGAATGGAATGGAAAGAAGGGAACGGAATGGAATGGAATGGAATGGAATGGAATGGAATGGAATCAACCCGAGTAGAATGGAATGGATTGGAATGGAATGGAATGGAATGGAATGGAATGGAATTCAATAGAATATAATGGAATGGAATGGAATGGAATGGAATGGAATGGAATGGAATGGAATGGAATCGAATGGAATCGAATGGAATGGAGTGGAAAAGAATGGAATCAACCCGAATAGAACGGAACGGAACGGAACGGAATGGAACGGAATGGAATGGAGTGAAATGGAATGGAATCGAATGGAATCGAAAGGAACCGAATGGAATGGAATGGAAGGGAATGGAATGGAATTGAATGGAATGGAATGGAATGGAATCAACCCGAGTAGAATGGAATGGATTGGAATGGAATGGAATGGAATCGAATGCAATGCAATGGAATGGAATGGAATGGAATGGAATGGAATGGAATGGAATGGACCCGAGTAGAACGGAATGGAATGGAATGGAATGGAATGGAATGGAATGGAATGGAATGAACCTGAGTAGAACGGAATGGAATGGAATGGAATGGAATGGAATGGAATGGAATCGAAAGGAATGGAATGGAATGGAATGGAATGGAATGGAATGGAATGGAATGGAATTTAATCGAATGGAATCGAATGGAATGGAATGGAAAGGAATGGAATCGAATGGAATGGAATGGAATGGAATGGAATGGAATGGAATCGAATGGAATCGAATGGAATGGAGTGGAAGAGAATGGAATCATCTCGAGTAGAACGGAATGGAATGGAACGGAATGGAACGGAACGGAATGGAATGGAGTGAAATGGAATAGAATCGAATGGAATCGAATGTAACCGAATGGAATGGAATGGAACGGAATGGAATGGAGTGGACTGGAATGGAATGGACTGGAATGGAATGGAATCAACCCTAGTAGAATGTAATGGATTGGAATGGAATGGAATGGAATGGAAAGGAATGGAATGGAATGTAATCGAATGGAATCGAATGGAATGGAATGGAATGGAATGGAATGGAATGAACCTGAGTAGAACGGAATGGAATGGAATGGAATGGAATGGAATGGAATGGAATCGAAAGGAATGGAATGGAATGGAATGGAATGGAATGGAATGGAATGGAATGGAATGGAATTTAATCGAATGGAATCGAATGGAATGGAATGGAAAGGAATGGAATCGAATGGAATGGAATGGAATGGAATGGAATGGAATGGAATCGAATGGAATCGAATGGAATGGAGTGGAAGAGAATGGAATCATCTCGAGTAGAACGGAATGGAATGGAACGGAATGGAACGGAACGGAATGGAATGGAGTGAAATGGAATAGAATCGAATGGAATCGAATGTAACCGAATGGAATGGAATGGAACGGAATGGAATGGAATGGACTGGAATGGAATGGACTGGAATGGAATGGAATCAACCCTAGTAGAATGTAATGGATTGGAATGGAATGGAATGGAATGGAATGGAATGGAATGGAATCGAATGGAATCGAATGGAATGGAATGGAATGTAATGGAATGGAATGGAATGGAATGGAATGGAATGGAATCAACCCGAGTAGAACGGAATGGAATGGAATGGAATGGAATGGAATGGAATGGAATGGAATGGAATGGAACGGAATGGAATGGAATGGAATTCAATGGAATGGAATGGAATGGAATGGAATGGAATGGAATGGAATGGAATGGAATGGAATCGAATGGAATTGAATGGAATCGAATGGAATGGAATGGAATAGAATGTAATCAACCCGAGTAGAACGGAATGGAACGGAATGGAATGGAATGGAATGGAATGGAATGGAATGGAATGGAATTGAGTGGAATGGAATGGAATGGAATGGAATGGAATGGAATGGAATGGAATGGAATCAACACGAGTAGAACGGAATGGAATGGAATGGAATGGAATGGAATGGAATGGAATGGAACTCAATGGAATGGAATGGAATGGAATGGAATCAACCCGAGTAGAACGGAATGGAATGGAATGGAAAGGAATGGAATGCAATGGAATGGAAAGGAATGGAATGGAATGGAATTCAATGGAATGGAACGGAATGGAATGGAACGGAATGGAATGGAATGGAATGGAATGGAGTGGAATGGAAGGGAATGGAATGGAATGGAATGGAATGGAATGGAATGGAATCAACAGGAGTAGAATGGAATGGATAGGAATGGAATGGAATGGAATGGAATCGAATGGAATGGAATGGAATCGAATGGAATGGAATGGAATGGAATGGACGCGAGTAGAACGGAATGGAATGGAATGGAATGGAATGGAATGGAATGGAATGGAATGGAATGCAATAGAATGAAATTGAATCAACCCGAGTAGATCGATGCGGAACATAGCGGAATGGAATGGAATGGAATGGAATGGAATGGATTGGAATGAACCCGAGTAGAACGCAATGGAATGGAATGGAATGCAAAGGAATAGAATGGAATGGAATGGAATGGAATGGAATGGAATCAACCCGAGTAGAATGGAATGGATAGGAATGGAATGGAATGGAATGGAATGGAATGCAATAGAATGGAATGGAAGGGAATGGAAAGGAATGGAATGGAATGGAAAGGAATGGAATGGAATGGAATCGAATGGAATAGAATGGAATCGAATGGAATGGAGTGGAATAGAGTGGAATCAACCCGAATAGAACGGAACAGAACGAAACGGAACGGAACGGAACGGAATGGAATGGAGTGAAATGGAATGGAATCAAATGGATTCGAATGGAACCGAATGGAATGGAATGGAAGGGAATGGAATGGAATGGAATGGAATGGAATGGAATGGAATCAACCCGAGTAGAACGGAATGGAATGGAATGGAATGGAATGGAATGGAATGGAATGGAATGGAATGGAATGGAATGGAATGGAATGCAATGGAATGGAATGGAATGGAATGGAATTCAATGGAATGGAATGGAATGGAATGGAATGGAATGGAATGGAATGGAATCAACCCGAGTAGAACGGAATGGAATGGAATGGAATGGAATGGAATGGAATGGAATGGAATGGAATGGAATTCTATGGAATGGAATTCAATGGAATAGAATGGAATGGAATGGAATGGAATGGAATGGAATGAACCCGAGTAGAACGGAATGGAATGGAATGGAATTGAATGGAATGGAATGGAATGGAATGGAATGGAATCGAATGGAATCGAATGGAATGGAATGGAATGGAATGGAAAGGAATGGAATCGAATGGAATGGAATGGAATGGAATCGAATCGAATGGAATCGAATGGAATGGAATGGAATGGAATGGAATGGAATGGAATGGAATGGAATGGAATGGAATCAACCCGAGTAGATTGGAATGGATTGGAATGGAATGGAATGGAATGGAATGGAATGGAATTCAATGGAAAAAATGAAATGGAATGGAATTGAATGGAATGGAATGGAATGGAATGGAATGGAATGGAATGGAATGGAATGGAATGGAATGGAATGGAATGGAATGGAATGGAATCGAATGGAATCGAACGGAATGGAATGGAATGGAATGGAATGGAATGGAATGGAATGGAATGGAATGGAATTTAATGCAATGGAATGGAATGGAATGGAATGGAATTCAATGGAATGGAATGGAATGGAATGGAATGGAATGGAATGGAATGGAATCAACCCGAGTAGAACGGAATGGAATGGAATGGAATGGAATGGAATGGAATGGAATGGAATGGAATGGAATGGAATTCAATGGAATGGAATTCAATGGAATAGAATGGAATGGAATGGAATGGAATGGAATGGAATGGAATGAACCCGAGTAGAACGGAATGGAATGGAATTGAATGGAATGGAATGGAATGGAATCGAATGGAATCGAATGGAATGGAATGGAATGGAATGGAATGGAATTCAATGGAAAAAATGAAATGGAATGGAATGGAATGGAATGGAATGGAATGGAGTCGAATGGAATCGAATGGAATGGAATGGAATGGAATGGAATGGAATGGAATGGAATCGAATGGAATGGAATGGAATGGAATGGAATCGAATGGAATCGAATGGAATGGAATGGAATGGAATGGAATGGAATGGAATGGAATGGAATGGAATGGAATCAATCCGAGTAGATTGGAATGGATTGGAATGGAATGGAATGTAATGGAATGGAATTCAATGGAAAAAATGAAATGGAATGGAATGGAATGGAATGGAATGGAATGGAATGGAATCGAATGGAATCGCATGGAATCGAATGGAATGGAGTGGAATAGAATGGAATCAACCCGAATAGAACGGAAAGGAACGGAACGGAACGGAACGGAATGGAATGGAATTGATTGAAATGGAATGGAATCGAATGGAATCAAAAGGAACCGAATGGAATGGAATGGTAGGGAATGGAATGGAATGGAATGGAATGGAATGGAATGGAATGGAATCAACCCGAGTAGAATGGAATGGAATGGAATGGAATGGAATGGAATGGAATGGAATGGAATGGAATGGAATGGAATGGAATGGAATCAACCCGAGTAGAATGGAGTGGATTGGAATGGAATGGAATGGAATGGAATGGAATGGAATGGAATTCAATGGAATAGAATGGAATGGAATGGAATGGAATGGAATGAACCCGAGCTGAACGGAATGGAATGGAATGGAATGGAATGGAATGGAATGGAATGGAATGGAATTGATTCGAATGGAATGGAATGGAATGGAATGGAATGGAATGGTATCGAAAGGAATGGAATGGAATGGAATGCAATGGAATGGAATGGAATGGAATGGAATGGAATGGAATGGAATGGAATGGAATCAACGCGAGTAGAATGGAGTGGATTGGAGTGGAATGGAATGGAATGGAAAGGAATTCAATGGAATAGAATGAAATGGAATGGAATGGAATTGAATGGAATGGAATGGAATAGAATGGAATCAGATGGAATGGAGTGCAATGGAATGGAATGGAATGGAATGGAATGGAATGGAATGGAATGGAATGGAATGGAATGGAATGGAATGGAATGGAATGGAATTCAATGGAATAGAATGCAATGGAATGGAATAGAATGGAATGGAATGGAATTGAATCGAATGGAATGGAATGGAATGGAATGCAATGGAATGGAATGGAATCAACCAGAGTAGAACGCAATGGATTGGAATGGAAAGGAATGGAATGTAATGGAATGGAATGAATGGAATGGAATGGAATGGAATGGAATCGAATGGAATCGAATGGAATCGAATGGAATGGAACGGAATGGAATGGAATGGAATGGAATCGAATGGAATGGAATGGAATGGAATGGAATTGAATGGAATGGAATGGAAAGGAATGGAATGGAATGGAATGGAATGGAATGGAATGGAATGGAATGGAATCAACCCGAGTAGAACGGAGTGGAATGGAATGGAATGGAATGGAATGGAATGGAATGGAATGGAATTCAATGGAATACAATGGAATGGAATGGAATGGAATGGAATGGAATGGAATTCAATGGAATATAATGGAATGGAATGGAATGGAATGCAATGGAATGGAATGGAATGGAATGGAATGGAATGGAATGGAATGGAATGAAATGGATTGGAATGGAATCAACACGAGTAGAACGGAATGGAATGGAATGGAAAGGAATGGAATGGAATGGAATGGAATGGAATGGAACGGAATCGAATGGAATCGAATGGAATCGAATGGAATGGAATGGAATGGAATGGAATCGAATGGAATGGAACGGAACGGAATGGAATGGAATGGAATGGAATGGAATGGAATGGAATGGAATGGAATTCCTTGGAATGGAATTGAATGGAATGGAATGGAATGGAATGGAATGGAATGGAATTCCATGGAATAGAATGGAATGGAATGAAATGGAATGGAATCAACCCGAGAAGAATGGAATGGATTGTAATGGAATGGAATGGAATGGAATGGAATGGAATGGAATGGAATGGAATGGAATGGAATCAACCCGAGTAGAACGGAATGGAATGGAATGGAATGGAATGGAATGGAAAGGAATGGAATGGAATGGAATGAAATTCAATGGAATGGAATGGAATGGAATGGAAGGGAACGGAATCAACCCGAGTAGAACGGAATGGAATGGAATGGAATGGAATGGAATGGAATGGAATGGAATGGAATGGAATGGAATGGAATGGAATGGAATGGAAACAACCCGAGTAGAATAGAATGGATTGGAATGGAATGGAATGGAATGGAATGGAACCGAATGGAATGGAATGGAAGGGAATGGAATGGAATGGAATGGAATTGAATGCAATCAACCCGAGTAGAATAGAATGGATTGGAATGGAATGGAATGGAATGGAATGGAATGGAATGGAATCGAATGGAATCGAATGGAATCGAATGGAATGGAATGGAATGGAATGGAATCGAATGGAATGGAATGGAATGGAATGGAATGGACGCGAGTAGAACGGAATGGAATGGAATGGAATGGAATGGAATGGAATGGAATGGAATGGAATGGAATGGAATGGAATGGATTGGAATGAACCCGAGTAGAACGCAATGGAATGGAATGGAATGCAAAGGAATAGAATGGAATGGAATGGAATGGAATGGAATCAACCCGAGTAGAATGGAATGGATAGGAATGGAATGGAATGGAATGGAATGGAATGCAATAGAATGGAATGGAAGGGAATGGAAAGGAATGGAATGGAATGGAAAGGAATGGAATGGAATGGAATCGAATGGAATAGAATGGAATCGAATGGAATGGAGTGGAATAGAGTGGAATCAACCCGAATAGAACGGAACAGAACGAAACGGAACGGAACGGAACGGAATGGAATGGAGTGAAATGGAATGGAATCAAATGGATTCGAATGGAACCGAATGGAATGGAATGGAAGGGAATGGAATGGAATGGAATGGAATGGAATGGAATGGAATGGAATCAACCCGAGTAGAACGGAATGGAATGGAATGGAATGGAATGGAATGGAATGGAATGGAATGGAATGGAATGGAATGGAATGGAATGGAATGCAATGGAATGGAATGGAATGGAATGGAATTCAATGGAATGGAATGGAATGGAATGGAAAGGAATGGAATGGAATGGAATCAACCCGAGTAGAACGGAATGGAATGGAATGGAATGGAATGGAATGGAATGGAATGGAATGGAATGGAATTCAATGGAATGGAATTCAATGGAATAGAATGGAATGGAATGGAATGGAATGGAATGGAATGAACCCGAGTAGAACGGAATGGAATGGAATGGAATGGAATTGAATGGAATGGAATGGAATGGAATGGAATCGAATGGAATCGAATGGAATGGAATGGAATGGAATGGAATGGAATGGAATCGAATGGAATGGAATGGAATGGAATCGAATCGAATGGAATCGAATGGAATGGAATGGAATGGAATGGAATGGAATGGAATGGAATGGAATGGAATGGAATCAACCCGAGTAGATTGGAATGGATTAGAATGGAATGGAATGGAATGGAATGGAATGGAATTCAATGGAAAAAATGAAATGGAATGGAATTGAATGGAATGGAATCGAATGGAATCGAATGGAATGGAATGGAATGGAATGGAATGGAATGGAATGGAATGGAATCGAATGGAATGGAATGGAATGGAATGGAATCGAATGGAATCGAACGGAATGGAATGGAATGGAATGGAATGGAATGGAATGGAATGGAATGGAATGGAATTTAATGCAATGGAATGGAATGGAATGGAATGGAATTCAATGGAATGGAATGGAATGGAATGGAATGGAATGGAATGGAATGGAATCAACCCGAGTAGAACGGAATGGAATGGAATGGAATGGAATGGAATGGAATGGAATGGAATGGAATGGAATTCAATGGAATGGAATTCAATGGAATAGAATGGAATGGAATGGAATGGAATGGAATGGAATGGAATGAACCCGAGTAGAACGGAATGGAATGGAATGGAATGGAATGGAATGGAATGGAATCGAATGGAATCGAATGGAATGGAATGGAATGGAATGGAATGGAATTCAATGGAAAAAATGAAATGGAATGGAATGGAATGGAATGGAATGGAATGGAGTCGAATGGAATCGAATGGAATGGAATGGAATGGAATGGAATGGAATGGAATCGAATGGAATGGAATGGAATGGAATGGAATCGAATGGAATCGAATGGAATGGAATGGAATGGAATGGAATGGAATGGAATGGAATGGAATGGAATGGAATCAATCCGAGTAGATTGGAATGGATTGGAATGGAATGGAATGTAATGGAATGGAATTCAATGGAAAAAATGAAATGGAATGGAATGGAATGGAATGGAATGGAATGGAATGGAATCGAATGGAATCGCATGGAATCGAATGGAATGGAGTGGAATAGAATGGAATCAACCCGAATAGAACGGAAAGGAACGGAACGGAACGGAACGGAATGGAATGGAATTGATTGAAATGGAATGGAATCGAATGGAATCGAAAGGAACCGAATGGAATGGAATGGTAGGGAATGGAATGGAATGGAATGGAATGGAATGGAATGGAATCAACCCGAGTAGAATGGAATGGAATGGAATGGAATGGAATGGAATGGAATGGAATGGAATGGAATCGAATGGAATCGAATGGAATCGAATGGAATGGAATGGAATGGAATGGAATCAATCCGAGTAGAACGGAATGGAATGGAATGGAATGGAATGGAATGGAATCGAATGGAATTGAATGGAATCGAATGGAATGGAATGGAATAGAATGTAATCAACCCGAGTAGAACGGAATGGAACGGAATGGAATGGAATGGAATGGAATGGAATGGAATTGAGTGGAATGGAATGGAATGGAATGGAATGGAATGGAATGGAATGGAATGGAATGGAATGGAATGGAATCAACACGAGTAGAACGGAATGGAATGGAATGGAATGGAATGGAATGGAATGGAATGGAACTCAATGGAATGGAATGGAATGGAATGGAATCAACCCGAGTAGAACGGAATGGAATGGAATGGAAAGGAATGGAATGCAATGGAATGGAAAGGAATGGAATGGAATGGAATTCAATGGAATGGAACGGAATGGAATGGAATGGAATGGAATGGAATGGAATGGAATGGAGTGGAATGGAAGGGAATGGAATGGAATGGAATGGAATGGAATGGAATGGAATCAACAGGAGTAGAATGGAATGGATAGGAATGGAATGGAGTGGAATGGAATCGAATGGAATGGAATGGAATCGAATGGAATGGAATGGAATGGAATGGACGCGAGTAGAACGGAATGGAATGGAATGGAATGGAATGGAATGGAATGGAATGGAATGGAATGGAATGGAATGGAATGGATTGGAATGAACCCGAGTAGAACGCAATGGAATGGAATGGAATGCAAAGGAATAGAATGGAATGGAATGGAATGGAATGGAATCAACCCGAGTAGAATGGAATGGATAGGAATGGAATGGAATGGAATGGAATGGAATGCAATAGAATGGAATGGAAGGGAATGGAAAGGAATGGAATGGAATGGAAAGGAATGGAATGGAATGGAATCGAATGGAATAGAATGGAATCGAATGGAATGGAGTGGAATAGAGTGGAATCAACCCGAATAGAACGGAACAGAACGAAACGGAACGGAACGGAACGGAATGGAATGGAGTGAAATGGAATGGAATCAAATGGATTCGAATGGAACCGAATGGAATGGAATGGAAGGGAATGGAATGGAATGGAATGGAATGGAATGGAATGGAATCAACCCGAGTAGAACGGAATGGAATGGAATGGAATGGAATGGAATGGAATGGAATGGAATGGAATGGAATGCAATGGAATGGAATGGAATGGAATGGAATTCAATGGAATGGAATGGAATGGAATGGAATGGAATGGAATGGAATGGAATGGAATGGAATGGAATCAACCCGAGTAGAACGGAATGGAATGGAATGGAATGGAATGGAATGGAATGGAATGGAATGGAATGGAATGGAATGGAATTCAATGGAATGGAATTCAATGGAATAGAATGGAATGGAATGGAATGGAATGGAATGGAATGAACCCGAGTAGAACGGAATGGAATGGAATGGAATTGAATGGAATGGAATGGAATGGAATGGAATGGAATCGAATGGAATCGAATGGAATGGAATGGAATGGAATGGAATGGAATGGAATCGAATGGAATGGAATGGAATGGAATCGAATCGAATGGAATCGAATGGAATGGAATGGAATGGAATGGAATGGAATGGAATGGAATGGAATGGAATGGAATGGAATCAACCCGAGTAGATTGGAATGGATTGGAATGGAATGGAATGGAATGGAATGGAATGGAATTCAATGGAAAAAATGAAATGGAATGGAATTGAATGGAATGGAATCGAATGGAATCGAATGGAATGGAATGGAATGGAATGGAATGGAATGGAATGGAATGGAATGGAATGGAATGGAATCGAATGGAATCGAACGGAATGGAATGGAATGGAATGGAATGGAATGGAATGGAATGGAATGGAATGGAATTTAATGCAATGGAATGGAATGGAATGGAATGGAATTCAATGGAATGGAATGGAATGGAATGGAATGGAATGGAATGGAATGGAATCAACCCGAGTAGAACGGAATGGAATGGAATGGAATGGAATGGAATGGAATGGAATGGAATGGAATTCAATGGAATGGAATTCAATGGAATAGAATGGAATGGAATGGAATGGAATGGAATGGAATGAACCCGAGTAGAACGGAATGGAATGGAATTGAATGGAATGGAATGGAATGGAATCGAATGGAATCGAATGGAATGGAATGGAATGGAATGGAATGGAATTCAATGGAAAAAATGAAATGGAATGGAATGGAATGGAATGGAATGGAATGGAATGGAGTCGAATGGAATCGAATGGAATGGAATGGAATGGAATGGAATGGAATCGAATGGAATGGAATGGAATGGAATGGAATCGAATGGAATCGAATGGAATGGAATGGAATGGAATGGAATGGAATGGAATGGAATGGAATGGAATCAATCCGAGTAGATTGGAATGGATTGGAATGGAATGGAATGTAATGGAATGGAATTCAATGGAAAAAATGAAATGGAATGGAATGGAATGGAATGGAATGGAATTGAATGGAATGGAATGGAATGGAATCAACCCGAGTAGAATGGAATGGAATGGAATGGAATGGAATGGAATGGAATGGAATGGAATAGAATGGAATCAGATGGAATGGAGTGGAATGGAATGGAATGGAATGGAATGGAATGGAATGGAATGGAATGGAATGGAATGGAATGGAATGGAATTCAATGGAATAGAATGCAATGGAATGGAATAGAATGGAATGGAATGGAATTGAATCGAATGGAATGGAATCGCATGGAATCGAATGGAATGGAGTGGAATAGAATGGAATCAACCCGAATAGAACGGAAAGGAACGGAACGCAACGGAACGAAATGGAATGGAATTGATTGAAATGGAATGGAATCGAATGGAATCGAAAGGAACCGAATGGAATGGAATGGTAGGGAATGGAATGGAATGGAATGGAATGGAATGGAATGGAATCAACCCGAGTAGAATGGAATGGAATGGAATGGAATGGAATGGAATGGAATGGAATGGAATGGAATGGAATCAACCCGAGTAGAATGGAGTGGATTGGAATGGAATGGAATGGAATGGAATGGAATGGAATGGAATTCAATGGAATAGAATGGAATGGAATGGAATGGAATGGAATGAACCCGAGCTGAATGGAATGGAATGGAATGGAATGGAATGGAATGGAATGGAATGGAATGGAATTGATTCGAATGGAATGGAATGGAATGGAATGGAATGGAAAGGTATCGAAAGGAATGGAATGGAATGGAATGCAATGGAATGGAATGGAATGGAATGGAATGGAATGGAATGGAATGGAATGGAATGGAATCAACGCGAGTAGAATGGAGTGGATTGGAGTGGAATGGAATGGAATGGAAAGGAATTCAATGGAATAGAATGAAATGGAATGGAATGGAATTGAATGGAATGGAATGGAATAGAATGGAATCAGATGGAATGGAGTGGAATGGAATGGAATGGAATGGAATGGAATGGAATGGAATGGAATGGAATGGAATTCAATGGAATAGAATGCAATGGAATGGAATAGAATGGAATGGAATGGAATTGAATCGAATGGAATGGAATGGAATGGAATGGAATGGAATGGAATGGAATCAACCAGAGTAGAACGGAATGGATTGGAATGGAAAGGAATGGAATGTAATGGAATGGAATGAATGGAATGGAATGGAATGGAATGGAATCGAATGGAATCGAATGGAATCGAATGGAATGGAACGGAATGGAATGGAATGGAATGGAATCGAATGGAATGGAATGGAATGGAATGGAATTGAATGGAATGGAATGGAAAGGAATGGAATGGAATGGAATGGAATGGAATGGAATGGAATGGAATGGAATGGAATCAACCCGAGTAGAACGGAGTGGAATGGAATGGAATGGAATGGAATGGAATGGAATTCAATGGAATACAATGGAATGGAATGGAATGGAATGGAATGGAATGGAATGGAATTCAATGGAATATAATGGAATGGAATGGAATGGAATGCAATGGAATGGAATGGAATGGAATGGAATGGAATGGAATGGAATGAAATGGATTGGAATGGAATCAACACGAGTAGAACGGAATGGAATGGAATGGAAAGGAATGGAATGGAATGGAATGGAATGGAATGGAATGGAATGGAATCGAATGGAATCGAATGGAATCGAATGGAATGGAATGGAATGGAATGGAATCGAATGGAATGGAACGGAACGGAATGGAATGGAATGGAATGGAATGGAATGGAATGGAATGGAATTCCATGGAATGGAATTGAATGGAATGGAATGGAATGGAATGGAATGGAATGGAATTCCATGGAATAGAATGGAATGGAATGAAATGGAATGGAATCAACCCGAGAAGAATGGAATGGATTGTAATGGAATGGAATGGAATGGAATGGAATGGAATGGAATGGAATGGAATGGAATGGAATGGAATGGAATGGAATCAACCCGAGTAGAACGGAATGGAATGGAATGGAATGGAATGGAATGGAAAGGAATGGAATGGAATGGAATGAAATTCAATGGAATGGAATGGAATGGAATGGAAGGGAACGGAATCAACCCGAGTAGAACGGAATGGAATGGAATGGAATGGAATGGAATGGAATGGAATGGAATGGAATGGAATGGAATGGAATGGAAACAACCCGAGTAGAATAGAATGGATTGGAATGGAATGGAATGGAATGGAATGGAACCGAATGGAATGGAATGGAAGGGAATGGAATGGAATGGAATGGAATTGAATGGAATCAACCCGAGTAGAATAGAATGGATTGGAATTGAATGGAATGGAATGGAATGGAATGGAATGGAATCGAATGGAATCGAATGGAATCGAATGGAATGGAATGGAATGGAATGGAATCAACCCGAGTAGAACGGAATGGAATGGAATGGAATGGAATGGAATGGAATGGAATGGAATGGAATGGAATGGAATGGAATGGAATGGAATGGAATGGAATTCAATGGAATAGAATGGAATGGAATGGAATAGAATGGAATGGAATGGAAATGAATCGAATGGAATGGAATGGAAGGGAATGGAATGGAATGGAATGGAATGGAATGGAATGGAATGGAATCAACCCGAGTAGAACGGAATGGATTGGAATGGAAGGGAATGGAATGGAATGAATGGAATGGAATGGAATGGAATGGAATCGAATGGAATCAAATGGAATCGAATGGAATGGAACGGAATGGAATGGAATGGAATGAAATTCAATGGAATGGAATGGAATGGAATGGAAGGGAATGGAATCAACCCGAGTAGAACGGAATGGAATCGAATGGAATGGAATGGAATGGAATGGAATCGAATGGAATGGAATGGAAAGGAATGGAATGGAATGGAATGGAATGGAATGGAATGGAATGGAATGGAATGGAATGGAAGGGAATGGAATCAACCCGAGTAGAACAGAATGGAATGGAATGGAATGGAATGGAAAGGAATGGAATGGAATGGAATGGAATTCAATGGAATGGAATGGAATGGAATGGAAGGGAATGGAATCAACCCGAGTAGAACGGAATGGAATGGAATGGAATGGAATGGAATGGAATGGAATGGAATGGAATTCAATGGAATAGAATGGAATGGAATGGAATGGAATGGAATGGAATGGAATGGAATGGAATCAACCCGAGTAGAACGGAATGGAATGGAATGGAATGGAATGGAATGGAATGGAATGGAATCAACCCGAGTAGAACGGAATGGAATGGAATGGAATGGAATGGAATTCAATGGAATGGAATGGAATGGAATGGAAGGGAATGGAATCAACCCGAGTAGAACGGAATGGAATGGAATGGAATGGAATGGAATGGAATGGAATGGAATGGAATTCAATGGAATAGAATGGAATGGAATGGAATGGAATGGAATGGAATGGAATGGAATGGAATGAACACGAGTAGAACGGAATGGAATGGAATGGAATGGAATGGAATGGAATGGAATGGAATGGAATGGAATGGAATGGAATCGAAAGGAATGGAATGGACTGGAATGGAATGGAATGGAATGGAATGGAATGGAATGGAATGGAGTGGAATGGAATTTAATCGAATGGAATCGAATGGAATGGAATGGAACGGAATGGAATCGAATGGAACGGAATGGAATGCAATGGAATGGAATGGAATGGAATGGAATCGAATGGAATGGAATGGAATCAAATGGATTGGAATGGAATGGAATGGAATGGAATGGAATGGAATGGAATATACCCGAGTAGAATGGAATGGATTGGAATGGAATAGAATGGAATGGAATGGAATTCAATGGAATTGAATGAAATGGAATGGATTGGAATGGAATGGAATGGAATGGAATGGAATGGAGTGGAAGAGAATGGAATCAACTCGAGTAGAACGGAATGGAATGGAACGGAATTGAACGCAACGGAACGGAATGGAAAGGAACGGAATGGAATGGAGTGAAATGGAATAGAATCAAATGGAATCGAAAGGAACCGAATGGAATGGAATGGAACGGAATGGAATGGAATGGACTGGAATGGAATGGAATCAACCCTAGTAGAATGTAATGCATTGGAATGGAATGGAATGGAATGGAATGGAATTCAATGGAATACAATGGAATGGAATGGAATGGAATGGAATGGAATGGAATTCAATGGAATATAATGGAATGGAATGGAATGGAATGCAATGGAATGGAATGGAATGGAATGGAATGGAATGGAATGGAATGGAATGAAATGGATTGGAATGGAATCAACACGAGTAGAACGGAATGGAATGGAATGGAAAGGAATGGAATGGAATGGAATGGAATGGAATGGAATGGAATGGAATGGAATCGAATGGAATCGAATGGAATCGAATGGAATGGAATGGAATGGAATGGAATCGAATGGAATGGATCGGAACGGAATGCAATGGAATGGAATGGAATGGAATGGAATGGAATGGAATTCCATGGAATGGAATGGAATGGAATGGAATGGAATGGAATGGAATGGAATGGAATGGAATGGAATGGAATGGAATTCCATGGAATAGAATGGAATGGAATGAAATGGAATGGAATCAACCCGAGAAGAATGGAATGGATTGTAATGGAATGGAATGGAATGGAATGGAATGGAATGGAATGGAATGGAATGGAATGGAATGGAATGGAATGGAATCAACCCGAGTAGAACGGAATGGAATGGAATGGAATGGAATGGAATGGAAAGGAATGGAATGGAATGGAATGAAATTCAATGGAATGGAATGGAATGGAATGGAAGGGAACGGAATCAACCCGAGTAGAACGGAATGGAATGGAATGGAATGGAATGGAATGGAATGGAATGGAATGGAATGGAATGGAATGGAATGGAATGGAATGGAATGGAATGGAATGGAATGGAATGGAATGGAAACAACCCGAGTAGAATAGAATGGATTGGAATGGAATGGAATGGAATGGAATGGAACCGAATGGAATGGAATGGAAGGGAATGGAATGGAATGGAATGGAATTGAATGGAATCAACCCGAGTAGAATAGAATGGATTGGAATGGAATGGAATGGAATGGAATGGAATGGAATGGAATCGAATGGAATCGAATGGAATCGAATGGAATGGAATGGAATGGAATGGAATCAACCCGAGTAGAACGGAATGGAATGGAATGGAATGGAATGGAATGGAATGGAATTGAGTGGAATGGAATGGAATGGAATTGAGTGGAATGGAATGGAATGGAATGGAATGGAATGGAATGGAATGGAATGGAATGGAATGGAATGGAATGGAATGGAATCAACACGAGTAGAACGGAATGGAATGGAATGGAATGGAATGGAATGGAATGGAATGGAATGGAATTCAATTGAATGGAATGGAATGGAATGGAATCAACCCGAGTAGAACGGAATGGAATGGAATGGAAAGGAATGGAACGGAATGGAATGGAATGGAATGGAATGGAATGGAACGGAATGGAATGGAATGGAATGGAATGGAATGGAATGGAATGGAATGGAGTGGAATGGAATGGAATGGAATGGAATGGAATGGAATGGAATGGAATGGAATGGAATCAACCCGAGTAGAATGGAATGGATTGGAATGGAATGGAATGGAATGGAATGGAATGGAATTCAATAGAATAGAATGGAATGGAATGGAATGGAATGGAATGGAATGGAATGGAATGGAATGGAATCGAATGGAATCGAATGGAATCGAATGGAATGGAGTGGAATAGAATGGAATCAACCCGAATAGAACGGAACGGAACAGAACGGAATGGAACAGAATGGAATGGAGTGAAATGGAATGGAATCGAATGGAATCGAAAGGAACCGAATGGAATGGAATGGAAGGGAATGGAATGGAATTGAATGGAATGGAATGGAATGGAATCAACCCTAGTAGAATGGAATGGATTGGAATGGAATGGAATGGAATCGAATGCAATGCAATGGAATGGAATGGAATGGAATGGAATGGAATGGAATGGACCCGAGTAGAACGGAATGGAATGGAATGGAATGGAATGGAATGGAATGAACACGAGTAGAACGGAATGGAATGGAATGGAATGGAATGGAATGGAATGGAATGGAATGGAATGGAATGGAATGGAATCGAAAGGAATGGAATGGACTGGAATGGAATGGAATGGAATGGAATGGAATGGAATGGAATGGAGTGGAATGGAATTTAATCGAATGGAATCGAATGGAATGGAATGGAACGGAATGGAATCGAATGGAACGGAATGGAATGCAATGGAATGGAATGGAATGGAATGGAATCGAATGGAATGGAATGGAATCAAATGGATTGGAATGGAATGGAATGGAATGGAATGGAATGGAATGGAATATACCCGAGTAGAATGGAATGGATTGGAATGGAATAGAATGGAATGGAATGGAATTCAATGGAATTGAATGAAATGGAATGGATTGGAATGGAATGGAATGGAATGGAATGGAATGGAATCGAATGGAATCGAATGGAATCGAATGGAATGGAGTGGAAGAGAATGGAATCAACTCGAGTAGAACGGAATGGAATGGAACGGAATGGAACGCAACGGAACGGAATGGAACGGAACGGAATGGAATGGAGTGAAATGGAATAGAATCAAATGGAATCGAAAGGAACCGAATGGAATGGAATGGAACGGAATGGAATGGAATGGACTGGAATGGAATGGAATCAACCCTAGTAGAATGTAATGCATTGGAATGGAATGGAATGGAATGGAATGGAATTCAATGGAATACAATGGAATGGAATGGAATGGAATGGAATGGAATGGAATTCAATGGAATATAATGGAATGGAATGGAATGGAATGCAATGGAATGGAATGGAATGGAATGGAATGGAATGGAATGGAATGAAATGGATTGGAATGGAATCAACACGAGTAGAACGGAATGGAATGGAATGGAAAGGAATGGAATGGAATGGAATGGAATGGAATGGAATGGAATGGAATGGAATCGAATGGAATCGAATGGAATCGAATGGAATGGAATGGAATGGAATGGAATCGAATGGAATGGAACGGAACGGAATGCAATGGAATGGAATGGAATGGAATGGAATGGAATGGAATTCCATGGAATGGAATGGAATGGAATGGAATGGAATGGAATGGAATGGAATGGAATGGAATGGAATGGAATGGAATTCCATGGAATAGAATGGAATGGAATGAAATGGAATGGAATCAACCCGAGAAGAATGGAATGGATTGTAATGGAATGGAATGGAATGGAATGGAATGGAATGGAATGGAATGGAATGGAATGGAATGGAATGGAATGGAATCAACCCGAGTAGAACGGAATGGAATGGAATGGAATGGAATGGAATGGAAAGGAATGGAATGGAATGGAATGAAATTCAATGGAATGGAATGGAATGGAATGGAAGGGAACGGAATCAACCCGAGTAGAACGGAATGGAATGGAATGGAATGGAATGGAATGGAATGGAATGGAATGGAATGGAATGGAATGGAATGGAATGGAAACAACCCGAGTAGAATAGAATGGATTGGAATGGAATGGAATGGAATGGAATGGAACCGAATGGAATGGAATGGAAGGGAATGGAATGGAATGGAATGGAATTGAATGGAATCAACCCGAGTAGAATAGAATGGATTGGAATGGAATGGAATGGAATGGAATGGAATGGAATGGAATCGAATGGAATCGAATGGAATCGAATGGAATGGAATGGAATGGAATGGAATCAACCCGAGTAGAACGGAATGGAATGGAATGGAATGGAATGGAATGGAATGGAATGGAATGGAATGGAATGGAATGGAATGGAATGGAATGGAATTCCATGGAATAGAATGGAATGGAATGGAATAGAATGGAATGGAATGGAAATGAATCGAATGGAATGGAATGGAAGGGAATGGAATGGAATGGAATGGAATGGAATGGAATGGAATCAACCCGAGTAGAACGGAATGGATTGGAATGGAAGGGAATGGAATGGAATGAATGGAATGGAATGGAATGGAATGGAATCGAATGGAATCAAATGGAATCGAATGGAATGGAACGGAATGGAATGGAATGGAATGAAATTCAATGGAATGGAATGGAATGGAATGGAAGGGAATGGAATCAACCCGAGTAGAACGGAATGGAATCGAATGGAATGGAATGGAATGGAATGGAATGGAATCGAATGGAATGGAATGGAAAGGAATGGAATGGAATGGAATGGAATGGAATGGAATGGAATGGAATGGAATGGAATGGAATCAACCCGAGTAGAACGGAATGGAATGGAATGGAATGGAATGGAATGGAATGGAATGGAATGGAATGGAATTCAATGGAATGGAATGAAATGGAATGGAATGGAATGGAATGGAATGGAATCAATCCGAGTAGAACGGAATGGAATGGAATGGAATGGAATGGAAAGGAATGGAATGGAATGGAATGGAATTCAATGGAATGGAATGGAATGGAATGGAAGGGAATGGAATCAACCCGAGTAGAACGGAATGGAATGGAATGGAATGGAATGGAATGGAATGGAATGGAATGGAATGGAATGGAATGGAATTCAATGGAATAGAATGGAATGGAATGGAATGGAATGGAATGGAATGGAATGGAATCAACCCGAGTAGAACGGAATGGAATGGAATGGAATGGAATGGAATGGAATGGAATCAACCCGAGTAGAACGGAATGGAATGGAATGGAATGGAATGGAATTCAATGGAATGGAATTCAATGGAATGGAATTCAATGGAATAGAATGGAATGGAATGGAATGGAATGGAATGGAATGGAATGAACCCGAGTAGAACGGAATGGAATGGAATGGAATGGAATGGAATGGAATGGAATGGAATGGAATGGAATGGAATGGAATGGAATCGATCGTAATCGAATGGAATGGAATGGAATGGAATGGAATGGAATGGAATCGAATCGAATGGAATCGAATGGAATGGAATGGAATGGAATGGAATGCAATGGAATGGAATGGAATGGAATCAACCAGAGTAGATTGGAATGGATTGGAATGGAATGGAATGGAACGGAATGGAATGGAATGGAATCGAATGGAATCGAATGGAATCGAATGGAATGGAGTGGAATAGAATGGAATCAACCCGAGTAGAATGGAATGGAATGGAACGGAACGGAACGGAACGGAACGGAACGGAACGGAACGGAATGGAATGGAGTGAAATGGAATGGAATCGAATGGAATCGAACGGATCCGAATGGAATGGAAAGAAGGGAACGGAATGGAATGGAATGGAATGGAATGGAATGGAATGGAATCAACCCGAGTAGAATGGAATGGATTGGAATGGAATGGAATGGAATGGAATGGAATGGAATCGAATGGAATCGAATGGAATCGAATGGAATGGAGTGGAATAGAATGGAATCAACCCGAATAGAACGGAACGGAACGGAACGGAATGGAACAGAATGGAATGGAGTGAAATGGAATGGAATCGAATGGAATCGAAAGGAACCGAATGGAATGGAATGGAAGGGAATGGAATGGAATTGAATGGAATGGAATGGAATGGAATCAACCCTAGTAGAATGGAATGGATTGGAATGGAATGGAATGGAATCGAATGCAATGCAACGGAATGGAATGGAATGGAATGGAATGGAATGGAATGGACCCGAGTAGAACGGAATGGAATGGAATGGAATGGAATGGAATGGAATGGAATGAACCCGAGTAGAACGGAATGGAATGGAATGGAATGGAATGGAATGGAATGGAATGGAATGGAATGGAATGGAATGGAATGGAATCGAAAGGAATGGAATGGAATGGAATGGAATGGAATGGAATGGAATGGAAAGGAATGGAATGGAATGGAATGGAATGGAATTTAATCGAATGGAATCGAATGGAATGGAATGGAACGGAATGGAATCGAATGGAACGGAATGGAATGCAATGGAATGGAATGGAATGGAATGGAATCGAATGGAATGGAATGGAATCGAATGGATTGGAATGGAATGGAATGGAATGGAATGGAATGGAATGGAATATACCCGAGTAGAATGGAATGGATTGGAATGGAATAGAATGGAATGGAATGGAATTCAATGGAATAGAATGAAATGGAATGGATTGGAATGGAATGGAATGGAATGGAATGGAATGGAATCGAATGGAATCGAATGGAATCGAATGGAATGGAGTGGAAGAGAATGGAATCAACTCGAGTAGAACGGAATGGAATGGAACGGAATGGAACGCAACGGAACGGAATGGAACGGAACGGAATGGAATGGAGTGAAATGGAATAGAATCAAATGGAATCGAAAGGAACCGAATGGAATGGAATGGAACGGAATGGAATGGAATGGACTGGAATGGAATGGAATCAACCCTAGTAGAATGTAATGCATTGGAATGGAATGGAATGGAATGGAATGGAATTCAATGGAATACAATGGAATGGAATGGAATGGAATGGAATGGAATGGAATTCAATGGAATATAATGGAATGGAATGGAATGGAATGCAATGGAATGGAATGGAATGGAATGGAATGGAATGGAATGGAATGAAATGGATTGGAATGGAATCAACACGAGTAGAACGGAATGGAATGGAATGGAAAGGAATGGAATGGAATGGAATGGAATGGAATGGAATGGAATGGAATGGAATCGAATGGAATCGAATGGAATCGAATGGAATGGAATGGAATGGAATGGAATCGAATGGAATGGAACGGAACGGAATGGAATGGAATGGAATGGAATGGAATGGAATGGAATGGAATTCCATGGAATGGAATGGAATGGAATGGAATTCCATGGAATGGAATGAAATGGAATGGAATGGAATGGAATGGAATGGAATGGAATTCCATGGAATAGAATGGAATGGAATGAAATGGAATGGAATCAACCCGAGAAGAATGGAATGGATTGTAATGGAATGGAATGGAATGGAATGGAATGGAATGGAATGGAATGGAATGGAATGGAATGGAATGGAATCAACCCGAGTAGAACGGAATGGAATGGAATGGAATGGAATGGAATGGAAAGGAATGGAATGGAATGGAATGAAATTCAATGGAATGGAATGGAATGGAATGGAAGGGAATGGAATCAACCCGAGTAGAACGGAATGGAATGGAATGGAATGGAATGGAATGGAATGGAATGGAATGGAATGGAATGGAATGGAATGGAATGGAATCAACCCGAGTAGAACCGAATGGAATGGAAAGGAATGGAATGGAATGGAATGGAATGGAATGGAATGGAATTCAATGGAACATAATGGAATGGAATGGAATGGAATGGAATGGAATTCAATGGAATATAATGGAATGGAATGGAATGGAATGGAATGGAATGGAATGGAATGGAATGGATTGGAATGGAATCAACACGAGTAGAACGGAATGGAATGGAATGGAAAGGAATGGAATGGAATGTAATGGAATGTAATGTAATGGAATGGAATCGAATGGAATCGAATGGAATCGAATGGAATGGAATGGAATGGAATGGAATCGAATGGAATGGAACGGAATGGAATGGAATGGAATGGAATGGAATGGAATGGAATGGAATGGAATTCAATGGAATAGAATGGAATGGAATGAAATGGAATGGAATCAACCCGAGAAGAATGGAATGGATTGTAATGGAATGGAATGGAATGGAATGGAATGGAATGGAATGGAATGGAATCGAATGGAATGGAATGGAATGGAATGGAATGGAATGGAATGGAAGGGAATGGAATCAACCCGAGTAGAACGGAATGGAATGGAATGGAATGGAATGGAATGGAATGGAATGGAATGGAATTCAATGGAATAGAATGGAATGGAATGGAATGGAATGGAATGGAATGGAATGGAATGAACCCGAGTAGAACGGAATGGAATGGAATGGAATTGAATGGAATGGAATGGAATGGAATGGAATGGAATGGAATGGAATGGAATCGATCGGAATCGAATGGAATGGAATGGAATGGAATGGAATGGAATGGAATCGAATCGAATGGAATCGAATGGAATGGAATGGAATGGAATGGAATGGAATGGAATGGAATGGAATGGAATGGAATCAACCCGAGTAGATTGGAATGGATTGGAATGGAATGGAATGGAATGGAATGGAATGGAATAGAATCGAATGGAATCGAATGGAATCGAATGAAATGGAGTGGAATACAATGGAATCAACCCGAGTAGAATGGAATGGAATGGAACGGAACGGAACGGAACGGAACGGAACGGAACGGAATGGAATGGAGTGAAATGGAATGGAATCGAATGGAATCGAACGGATCCGAATGGAATGGAAAGAACGGAACGGAATGGAATGGAATGGAATGGAATGGAATGGAATGGAATCAACCCGAGTAGAATGGAATGGATTGGAATGGAATGGAATGGAATGGAATGGAATTCAATAGAATGGAATGGAGGGGAATGGAAAGGAATGGAATGGAATGGAATGGAATGGAATGGAATCGAATGGAATCGAATGGAATCGAATGGAATGGAGTGGAATAGAATGGAATCAACCCGAATAGAACGGAACGGAACGGAACGGAATGGAACAGAATGGAATGGAGTGAAATGGAATGGAATCGAATGGAATCGAAAGGAACCGAATGATATGGAATGGAAGGGAATGGAATGGAATTGAATGGAATGGAATGGAATGGAATCAACCCTAGTAGAATGGAATGGATTGGAATGGAATGGAATGGAAACGAATGCAATGCAATGGAATGGAATGGAATGGAATGGAATGGAATGGAATGGAATGGAATTGACCCGAGTAGAACGGAATGGAATGGAATGGAATGGAATGGAATGGAATGGAATGAACCCGAGTAGAACGGAATGGAATGGAATGGAATGGAATGGAATGGAATGGAATGGAATGGAATCGAAAGGAATGGAATGGAATGGAATGGAATGGAATGGAATGGAATGGAATGGAATGGAATGGAATTTAATCGAATGGAATCGAATGGAATGGAATGGAACGGAATGGAATCGAATGGAACGGAATGGAATGCAATGGAATGGAATGGAATGGAATGGAATCGAATGGAATGGAATGGAATCGAATGGATTGGAATGGAATGGAATGGAATGGAATGGAATGGAATGGAATGGAATCAACCCGAGTAGAATGGAATGGATTGGAATGGAATAGAATGGAATGGAATGGAATTCAATGGAATAGAATGAAATGGAATGGATTGGAATGGAATGGAATGGAATGGAATGGAATGGAATGGAATCGAATGGAATCGAATGGAATCGAATGGAATGGAGTGGAAGAGAATGGAATCAACTCGAGTAGAACGGAATGGAATGGAACGGAATGGAACGGAACGGAACGGAATGGAACGGAACGGAATGGAATGGAGTGAAATGGAATAGAATCAAATGGAATCGAATGGAACCGAATGGAATGGAATGGAATGGAATGGAATGGAATGGAATGGAATGGAATTCAATGGAATAGAATGGAATGGAATGAAATGGAATGGAATCAACAAGAGAAGAATGGAATGGATTGTAATGGAATGGAATGGAATGGAATGGAATGGAATGGAATGGAATGGAATGGAATCGAATGGAATGGAATGGAATGGAATGGAATGGAATGGAATGGAAGGGAATGGAATCAACCCGAGTAGAACGGAATGGAATGGAATGGAATGGAATGGAATAGAATGGAATGGAATGGAATTCAATGGAATAGAACGGAATGGAATGGAATGGAATGGAATGGAATGGAATGGAATCAACCCGAGTAGAACGGAATGGAATGGAATGGAATGGAATGGAATTCAATGGAATGGAATTCAATGGAATAGAATGGAATGGAATGGAATGGAATGAAATGGAATGAACCCGAGTAGAACGGAATGGAATGGAATGGAATTGAATGGAATGGAATGGAATGGAATGGAATGGAATGGAATGGAATGGAATGGAATGGAATGGAATCGATCGGAAACGAATGGAATGGAATTGAATGGAATGGAATGGAATGGAATCGAATAGAATGGAATCGAATGGAATGGAATGGAATGGAATGGAGTGGAATGGAATGGAATGGAATGGAATCAACCCGAGTAGATTGGAATGGATTGGAATGGAATGGAATGGAATGGAATGGAATGGAATGGAATGGAATGGAATCGAATGGAATCGAATGGAATCGAATGGAATGGAGTGGAATAGAATGGAATCAACCCGAGTAGAATGGAATGGAATGGAACGGAACGGAACGGAACGGAACGGAACGGAACGGAACGGAATGGAATGGAGTGAAATGGAATGGAATCGAATGGAATCGAACGGATCCGAATGGAATGGAAAGAAGGGAACGGAATGGAATGGAATGGAATGGAATGGAATGGAATGGAATCAACCCGAGTAGAATGGAATGGATTGGAATGGAATGGAATGGAATGGAATTCAATAGAATAGAATGGAATGGAATGGAATGGAATGGAATGGAATGGAATGGAATGGAATGGAATGGAGTCGAATGGAATCGAATGGAATCGAATGGAATGGAGTGGAATAGAATGGAATCAACCCGAATAGAACGGAACGGAACGGAACGGAATGGAACAGAATGGAATGGAGTGAAATGGAATGGAATCGAATGGAATCGAAAGGAACCGAATTGAATGGAATGGAAGGGAATGGAATGGAATTGAATGGAATGGAATGGAATGGAATCAACCCTAGTAGAATGGAATGGATTGGAATGGAATGCAATGGAATGGAATGGAATGGAATAGAATGAAATTCAATGGAATGGAATGGAATGGAATGGAATGGAATGGAATGGAATGGAATGGAATGGAATGGAATCAACCCGAGTAGAATGGAATGGATTGGCATGGAATGGAATATAATGTAATGTAATGGAATGGAATGGAATGGAATCGAATGGAATCGAATGGAATGGAATGGAATGGAATGGAATGGAATGGAATCAACCCGAGTAGAACGGAATGGAATGGAATGGAATGGAATGGAATGGAATGGAATGGAATGGAATGGAATGGAATGGAATGGAATGCAATGAAATGGAATGGAATCGAATGGAATCGAATGGAATGGACTGTAATGAAGTGGAATGGAATGGAATGGAATGGAATGGAATGGAATGGAATGGAATGGAATGGAATCAACCCGAGTAGAATGGAATGGATTGGAATGGAATGGAATGGAATGGAATCGAATGGAATGGAATGGAATCGAAAGGAATGGAAAGGAATGGAATGGACGCGAGTAGAACGGAATGGAATGGAATGGAATGGAATGGAATGGAATGGAATGGAATGGAATGAACCCGAGTAGAACGGAATGGAATGGAATGGAATGGAATGGAATGGAATGGAATGGAATCAACCCGAGTAGAGAGGAATGGAATGGAATGGAATGGAATGGAATGGAATGGAATGGAATGGAATCGAATGGAATTGAATGGAATCGAATGGAATGGAATGGAATAGAATGTAATCAACCCGAGCAGAACGGAATGGAATGGAATGGAATGGAATGGAATGGAATGGAATGGAATGGAATGGAATGGAATGGAATGGAATGGAATTGAGTGGAATGGAATGGAATGGAATTGAGTGGAATGGAATGGAATGGAATGGAATGGAATGGAATGGAATGGAATGGAATGGAATGGAATGGAATGGAATGGAATGGAATCAACACGAGTAGAACGGAATGGAATGGAATGGAATGGAATGGAATGGAATGGAATGGAATTCAATTGAATGGAATGGAATGGAATGGAATCAACCCGAGTAGAACGGAATGGAATGGAATGGAAAGGAATGGAACGGAATGGAATGGAATGGAATGGAATGGAATGGAACGGAATGGAATGGAATGGAATGGAATGGAATGGAATGGAATGGAATGGAATGGAGTGGAATGGAATGGAATGGAATGGAATGGAATGGAATGGAATGGAATGGAATGGAATGGAATGGAATTCGATGGAATAGAATGGAATGGAATGGAATGGAATGGAATCAACCCGAGTAGAAAGGAATGGAACGGAATGGAATGCAATGGAATGGAATGGAATGCAATGGAATGGAATGGAATGGAATGGAATGGAATGGAATGGAATGCAATGAAATGGAATGGAATCGAATGGAATCGAATGGAATGGACTGTAATGAAATAGAATGAAATGGAATGGAATGGAATGGAATGGAATGGAATGGAATGGAATGGAATGGAATGGAATCAACCCGAGTAGAATGGAATGGATTGGAATCGAATGGAATGGAATGGAATCGAATGGAATGGAATGGAATCGAAAGGAATGGAAAGGAATGGAATGGACGTGAGTAGAACCGAATGGAATGGAATGGAATGGAATGGAATGGAATGGAATGGAATGGAATGGAATGGAATGGAATGAACCCGAGTAGAACGGAATGGAATGGAATGGAATGGAATGGAATGGAATGGAATGGAATGGAATGGAATGGAATGGAATGGAATGGAATGGAATCAACCCGAGTAGAATGGAATGGATAGGAATGGAATGGAATGGAATGGAATGTAATTCAATAGAATGGAATGGAGGGGAATGGAAAGGAATGGAATGGAATGGAGTGGAATCGAATGGAATCGAATGGAATCGAATGGAATGGAGTGGAATAGAGTGGAATCAACCCGAATAGAACGGAACGGAACGGAACGGAACGGAAGGGAACGGAATGGAATGGAGTGAAATGGAATGGAATCAAATGGAGTCGAATGGAACCGAATGGAATGGAATGGAAGGGAATGCAATGGAATGGAATGGAATGGAATGGAATCGAATGGAATGGACTGTAATGAAATGGAATGGAATGGAATGGAATGGAATGGAATGGAATGGAATGGAATCAACCCGAGTAGAATGGAATGGATTGGAATGGAATGGAATGGAATGGAATCGAATGGAATGGAATGGAATCGAAAGGAATGGAAAGGAATGGAATGGACGCGAGTAGAACGGAATGGAATGGAATGGAATGGAATGGAATGGAATGGAATGGAATGGAATGGAATGAACCCGAGTAGAACGGAATGGAATGGAATGGAATGGAATGGAATGGAATGGAATGGAATGGAATGGAATGGAATGGAATGGAATCAACCCGAGTAGAATGGAATGGATAGGAATGGAATGGAATGGAATGGAATGTAATTCTATAGAATGGAATGGAGGGGAATGGAAAGGAATGGAATGGAATGGAATCGAATGGAATCGAATGGAATGGAGTGGAATAGAGTGGAATCAACCCGAATAGAACGGAACGGAACGGAACGGAACGGAACGGAACGGAATGGAATGGAGTGAAATGGAATGGAATCAAATGGAGTCGAATGGAACCGAATGGAATGGAATGGAAGGCAATGGAATGGAATGGAATGGAATGGAATGGAATGGAATGGAATGGAATGGAATGGAATCAACCCGAGTAGAACAGAATGGAATGGAATGGAATGGAATGGAATGGAATGGAATGGAATGGAATGCAATGGAATGGAATGGAATGGAATAGAATGGAATTCAATGGAATGGAATGGAATGGAATGGAATGGAATGGAATGGAATGGAATGGAATGGAATGGAATGGAATCAACCCGAGTAGAATGGAATGGAATGGAATGGAATGGAATGGAATGGAATGGAATGGAATGGAATGGAATGGAATGCAATGAAATGGAATGGAATCGAATGGAATCGAATGGAATGGACTGTAATGAAATGGAATGGAATGGAATGGAATGGAATGGAATGGAATGGAATGGAATGGAATCAACCGGAGTAGAATGGAATGGTTTGGAATGGAATGGAATGGAATGGAATCGAATGGAATGGAATGGAATCGAAAGGAATGGAAAGGAATGGAATGGACGCGAGTAGAACGGAATGGAATGGAATGGAATGGAATGGAATGGAATGGAATGGAATGGAATGGAATGAACCCGAGTAGAACGGAATGGAATGGAATGGAATGGAATGGAATGGAATGGAATGGAATGGAATGAAATGGAATGGAATCGAATGGAATCGAATGGAATGGACTGTAATGAAATGGAATGGAATGGAATGGAATGGAATGGAATGGAATGGAATGGAATGGAATGGAATGGAATCAACCCGAGTAGAATGGAATGGATTGGAATGGAATGGAATGGAATCGAATCGAATGGAATGGAATGGAATCGAAAGGAATGGAAAGGAATGGAATGGACGCGAGTAGAACGGAATGGAATGGAATGGAATGGAATGGAATGGAATGGAATTGAGTGGAATGGAATGGAATGGAATTGAGTGGAATGGAATGGAATGGAATGGAATGGAATGGAATGGAATGGAATGGAATGGAATGGAATCAACACGAGTAGAACGGAATGGAATGGAATGGAATTGAATTTAATGGAATGGAATGGAATGGAATTCAATTGAATGGAATGGAATGGAATGGAATCAACCCGAGTAGAACGGAATGGAATGGAATGGAAAGGAATGGAACGGAATGGAATGGAATGGAATTCAATGGAATGGAACGGAATGGAATGGAATGGAATGGAATGGAATGGAATGGAATGGAATGGAGTGGAATGGAATGGAATGGAATGGAATGGAATGGAATGGAATGGAATGGAATGGAATGGAATGGAATTCGATGGAATAGAATGGAATGGAATGGAATGGAATGGAATCAACCCGAGTAGAAAGGAATGGAACGGAATGGAATGCAATGGAATGGAATGGAATGCAATGGAATGGAATGGAATGGAATGGAATGGAATGGAATGGAATGCAATGAAATGGAATGGAATCGAATGGAATCGAATGGAATGGACTGTAATGAAATAGAATGAAATGGAATGGAATGGAATGGAATGGAATGGAATGGAATGGAATGGAATGAACCCGAGTAGAACGGAATGGAATGGAATGGAATGGAATGGAATGGAATGGAATGGAATGGAATGGAATGGAATGGAATCGAAAGGAATGGAATGGACTGGAATGGAATGGAATGGAATGGAATGGAATGGAATGGAATGGAGTGGAATGGAATTTAATCGAATGGAATCGAATGGAATGGAATGGAACGGAATGGAATCGAATGGAACGGAATGGAATGCAATGGAATGGAATGGAATGGAATGGAATCGAATGGAATGGAATGGAATCGAATGGATTGGAATGGAATGGAATGGAATGGAATGGAATGGAATGGAATATACCCGAGTAGAATGGAATGGATTGGAATGGAATAGAATGGAATGGAATGGAATTCAATGGAATTGAATGAAATGGAATGGATTGGAATGGAATGGAATGGAATGGAATGGAATGGAATCGAATGGAATCGAATGGAATCGAATGGAATGGAGTGGAAGAGAATGGAATCAACTCGAGTAGAACGGAATGGAATGGAACGGAATGGAACGCAACGGAACGGAATGGAACGGAACGGAATGGAATGGAGTGAAATGGAATGGAATCAAATGGAATCGAAAGGAACCGAATGGAATGGAATGGAACGGAATGGAATGGAATGGACTGGAATGGAATGGAATCAACCCTAGTAGAATGTAATGCATTGGAATGGAATGGAATGGAATGGAATGGAATTCAATGGAATACAATGGAATGGAATGGAATGGAATGGAATGGAATGGAATTCAATGGAATATAATGGAATGGAATGGAATGGAATGCAATGGAATGGAATGGAATGGAATGGAATGGAATGGAATGAAATGGATTGGAATGGAATCAACACGAGTAGAACGGAATGGAATGGAATGGAAAGGAATGGAATGGAAATGAATGGAATGGAATGGAATGGAATGGAATGGAATCGAATGGAATCGAATGGAATGGAATGGAATGGAATGGAATCGAATGGAATGGAACGGAACGGAATGCAATGGAATGGAATGGAATGGAATGGAATGGAATGGAATTCCATGGAATGGAATGGAATGGAATGGAATGGAATGGAATTCCATGGAATGGAATTCCATGGAATAGAATGGAATGGAATGAAATGGAATGGAATCAACCCGAGAAGAATGGAATGGATTGTAATGGAATGGAATGGAATGGAATGGAATGGAATGGAAAGGAATGGAATGGAATGGAATGGAATGGAATGGAATGGAATGGAATCAACCCGAGTAGAACGGAATGGAATGGAATGGAATGGAATGGAATGGAAAGGAATGGAATGGAATGGAATGAAATTCAATGGAATGGAATGGAATGGAATGGAAGGGAACGGAATCAACCCGAGTAGAACGGAATGGAATGGAATGGAATGGAATGGAATGGAATGGAATGGAATGGAATGGAATGGAATGGAATGGAATGGAAACAACCCGAGTAGAATAGAATGGATTGGAATGGAATGGAATGGAATGGAATGGAACCGAATGGAATGGAATGGAAGGGAATGGAATGGAATGGAATGGAATTGAATGGAATCAACCCGAGTAGAATAGAATGGATTGGAATGGAATGGAATGGAATCGAATGGAATCGAATGGAATCGAATGGAATGGAATGGAATGGAATGGAATCAACCCGAGTAGAACGGAATGGAATGGAATGGAATGGAATGGAATGGAATGGAATGGAATGGAATGGAATGGAATGGAATGGAATGGAATGGAATGGAATGGAATGGAATGGAATTCCATGGAATAGAATGGAATGGAATGGAATAGAATGGAATGGAATGGAAATGAATCGAATGGAATGGAATGGAAGGGAATGGAATGGAATGGAATGGAATGGAATCAACCCGAGTAGAACGGAATGGATTGGAATGGAAGGGAATGGAATGGAATGAATGGAATGGAATGGAATGGAATGGAATCGAATGGAATCAAATGGAATCGAATGGAATGGAACGGAATGGAATGGAATGGAATGAAATTCAATTGAATGGAATGGAATGGAATGGAAGGGAATGGAATCAACCCGAGTAGAACGGAATGGAATCGAATGGAATGGAATGGAATGGAATGGAATGGAATCGAATGGAATGGAATGGAAAGGAATGGAATGGAATGGAATGGAATGGAATGGAATGGAATGGAATTCAATGGAATAGAATGGAATGGAATGGAATGGAATGGAATGGAATGGAATGGAATGGAATGGAATCAACCCGAGTAGAACGGAATGGAATGGAATGGAATGGAATGGAATGGAATGGAATCAACCCGAGTAGAACGGAATTGAATGGAATGGAATGGAATGGAATTCAATGGAATGGAATTCAATGGAATGGAATTCAATGGAATAGAATGGAATGGAATGGAATGGAATGAACCCGAGTAGAACGGAATGGAATGGAATGGAATTGAATGGAATGGAATGGAATGGAATGGAATGGAATGGAATGGAATCGATCGGAATCGAATGGAATGGAATGGAATGGAATGGAATGGAATGGAATCGACTCGAATGGAATCGAATGGAATGGAATGGAATGGAATGGAATGCAATGGAATGGAATGGAATGGAATCAACCAGAGTAGATTGGAATGGATTGGAATGGAATGGAATGGAACGGAATGGAATGGAATGGAATCGAATGGAATCGAATGGAATCGAATGGAATGGAGTGGAATAGAATGGAATCAACCCGAGTAGAATGGAATGGAATGGAACGGAACGGAACGGAACGGAACGGAACGGAACGGAACGGAATGGAATGGAGTGAAATGGAATGGAATCGAATGGAATCGAACGGATCCGAATGGAATGGAAAGAAGGGAACGGAATGGAATGGAATGGAATGGAATGGAATGGAATGGAATCAACCCGAGTAGAATGGAATGGATTGGAATGGAATGGAATGGAATGGAATGGAATGGAATTCAATAGAATAGAATGGAATGGAATGGAATGGAATGGAATGGAATGGAATGGAATGGAATGGAATGGAATCGAATGGAATCGAATGGAATCGAATGGAATGGAGTGGAATAGAATGGAATCAACCCGAATAGAACGGAACGGAACGGAACGGAATGGAACAGAATGGAATGGAGTGAAATGGAATGGAATCGAATGGAATCGAAAGGAACCGAATGGAATGGAATGGAAGGGAATGGAATGGAATTGAATGGAATGGAATGGAATGGAATCAACCCTAGTAGAATGGAATGGATTGGAATGGAATGGAATGGAATCGAATGCAATGCAATGGAATGGAATGGAATGGAATGGAATGGAATGGAATGGACCCGAGTAGAACGGAATGGAATGGAATGGAATGGAATGGAATGGAATGGAATGAACCCGAGTAGAACGGAATGGAATGGAATGGAATGGAATGGAATGGAATGGAATGGAATGGAATGGAATGGAATGGAATGGAATGGAATGGAATCGAAAGGAATGGAATGGAATGGAATGGAATGGAATGGAATGGAATGGAATGGAATGGAATGGAATTTAATCGAATGGAATCGAATGGAATGGAATGGAACGGAATGGAATCGAATGGAACGGAATGGAATGCAATGGAATGGAATGGAATGGAATGGAATCGAATGGAATGGAATGGAATCGAATGGATTGGAATGGAATGGAATGGAATGGAATGGAATGGAATGGAATGGAATATACCCGAGTAGAATGGAATGGATTGGAATGGAATAGAATGGAATGGAATGGAATTCAATGGAATAGAATGAAATGGAATGGATTGGAATGGAATGGAATGGAATGGAATGGAATGGAATCGAATGGAATCGAATGGAATCGAATGGAATGGAGTGGAAGAGAATGGAATCAACTCGAGTAGAACGGAATGGAATGGAACGGAATGGAACGCAACGGAACGGAATGGAACGGAACGGAATGGAATGGAGTGAAATGGAATAGAATCAAATGGAATCGAAAGGAACCAAATGGAATGGAATGGAACGGAATGGAATGGAATGGACTGGAATGGAATGGAATCAACCCTAGTAGAATGTAATGCATTGGAATGGAATGGAATGGAATGGAATGGAATTCAATGGAATACAATGGAATGGAATGGAATGGAATGGAATGGAATGGAATTCAATGGAATATAATGGAATGGAATGGAATGGAATGCAATGGAATGGAATGGAATGGAATGGAATGGAATGGAATGGAATGAAATGGATTGGAATGGAATCAACACGAGTAGAACGGAATGGAATGGAATGGAAAGGAATGGAATGGAATGGAATGGAATGGAATGGAATGGAATAGAATGGAATGGAATCGAATGGAATCGAATGGAATCGAATGGAATGGAATGGAATGGAATGGAATCGAATGGAATGGAACGGAACGGAATGGAATGGAATGGAATGGAATGGAATGGAATGGAATGGAATTCCATGGAATGGAATGGAATGGAATGGAATGGAATGGAATGGAATGGAATGGAATGGAATGGAATGGAATTCCATGGAATAGAATGGAATGGAATGAAATGGAATGGAATCAACCCGAGAAGAATGGAATGGATTGTAATGGAATGGAATGGAATGGAATGGAATGGAATGGAATGGAATGGAATGGAATGGAATGGAATGGAATGGAATGGAATGGAATCAACCCGAGTAGAACGGAATGGAATGGAATGGAATGGAATGGAATGGAAAGGAATGGAATGGAATGGAATGAAATTCAATGGAATGGAATGGAATGGAATGGAATGGAAGGGAACGGAATCAACCCGAGTAGAACGGAATGGAATGGAATGGAATGGAATGGAATGGAATGGAATGGAATGGAATCAACCCGAGTAGAACGGAATGGAATGGAATGGAATGGAATGGAATGGAATGGAATGGAATGGAATGGAATGGAATGGAATTCAATGGAACATAATGGAATGGAATGGAATGGAATGGAATGGAATTCAATGGAATATAATGGAATGGAATGGAATGGAATGGAATGGAATGGAATGGAATGGAATGGAATGGATTGGAATGGAATCAACACGAGTAGAACGGAATGGAATGGAATGGAAAGCAATGGAATGGAATGTAATGGAATGTAATGTAATGGAATGGAATCGAATGGAATCGAATGGAATGGAATGGAATGGAATGGAATCGAATGGAATGGAACGGAATGGAATGGAATGGAATGGAATGGAATGGAATGGAATGGAATGGAATTCAATGGAATAGAATGGAATGGAATGAAATGGAATGGAATCAACCCGAGAAGAATGGAATGGATTGTAATGGAATGGAATGGAATGGAATGGAATGGAATGGAATGGAATGGAATCGAATGGAATGGAATGGAATGGAATGGAATGGAATGGAATGGAATGGAAGGGAATGGAATCAACCCGAGTAGAACGGAATGGAATGGAATGGAATGGAATGGAATGGAATGGAATGGAATGGAATTCAATGGAATAGAATGGAATGGAATGGAATGGAATGGAATGGAATGGAATGGAATGGAATGAACCCGAGTAGAACGGAATGGAATGGAATGGAATTGAATGGAATGGAATGGAATGGAATGGAATGAAATGGAATGGAATCGATCGGAATGGAATGGAATGGAATGGAATGGAATGGAATGGAATGGAATGGAATCGAATCGAATGGAATCGAATGGAATGGAATGGAATGGAATGGAATGGAATGGAATGGAATGGAATGGAATGGAATCAACCCGAGTAGATTGGAATGGATTGGAATGGAATGGAATGGAATCGAATGGAATGGAATGGAATCGAATGGAATCGAATGGAATCGAATGAAATGGAGTGGAATACAATGGAATCAACCCGAGTAGAATGGAATGGAATGGAACGGAACGGAACGGAACGGAACGGAACGGAACGGAACGGAATGGAATGGAGTGAAATGGAATGGAATCGAATGGAATCGAACGGATCCGAATGGAATGGAAAGAACGGAACGGAATGGAATGGAATGGAATGGAATGGAATGGAATGGAATCAACCCGAGTAGAATGGAATGGATTGGAATGGAATGGAATGGAATGGAATGGAATGGAATTCAATAGAATAGAATGGAATGGAATGGAATGGAATGGAATGGAATGGAATGGAATGGAATGGAATGGAATGGAATCGAATGGAATCGAATGGAATCGAATGGAATGGAGTGGAATAGAATGGAATCAACCCGAATAGAACGGAACGGAACGGAACGGAATGGAACAGAATGGAATGGAGTGAAATGGAATGGAATCGAATGGAATCGAAAGGAACCGAATGGAATGGAATGGAAGGGAATGGAATGGAATCAACCCTAGTAGAATGGAATGGATTGGAATGGAATGGAATGGAATCGAATGCAACGCAATGGAATGGAATGGAATGGAATGGAATGGAATGGAATGGAATTGACCCGAGTAGAACGGAATGGAATGGAATGGAATGGAATGGAATGGAATGAACCCGAGTAGAACGGAATGGAATGGAATGGAATGGAATGGAATGGAATGGAATGGAATGGAATGGAATGGAATGGAATGGAATGGAATCGAAAGGAATGGAATGGAATGGAATGGAATGGAATGGAATGGAATGGAATGGAATGGAATGGAATGGAATTTAATCGAATGGAATCGAATGGAATGGAATGGAACGGAATGGAATCGAATGGAACGGAATGGAATGCAATGGAATGGAATGGAATGGAATGGAATCGAATGGAATGGAATGGAATCGAATGGATTGGAATGGAATGGAATGGAATGGAATGGAATGGAATGGAATGGAATCAACCCGAGTAGAATGGAATGGATTGGAATGGAATAGAATGGAATGGAATGGAATTCAATGGAATAGAATGAAATGGAATGGATTGGAATGGAATGGAATGGAATGGAATGGAATCGAATGGAATCGAATGGAATCGAATGGAATGGAGTGGAAGAGAATGGAATCAACTCGAGTAGAACGGAATGGAATGGAACGGAATGGAACGGAACGGAACGGAATGGAACGGAACGGAATGGAATGGAGTGAAATGGAATAGAATCAAATGGAATCGAATGGAACCGAATGGAATGGAATGGAATGGAATGGAATGGAATGGAATCGAATGGAATTCAATGGAATAGAATGGAATGGAATGAAATGGAATGGAATCAACCCGAGAAGAATGGAATGGATTGTAATGGAATGGAATGGAATGGAATGGAATGGAATGGAATGGAATGGAATGGAATCGAATGGAATGGAATGGAATGGAATGGAATGGAATGGAATGAAATGGAAGGGAATGGAATCAACCCGAGTAGAACGGAATGGAATGGAATGGAATGGAATGGAATAGAATGGAATGGAATGGAATTCAATGGAATAGAACGGAATGGAATGGAATGGAATGGAATGGAATGGAATGGAATCAACCCGAGTAGAACAGGATGGAATGGAATGGAATGGAATGGAATGGAATGGAATGGAATGGAATCAACCCGAGTAGAACGGAATGGAATGGAATGGAATGGAATGGAATTCAATGGAATGGAATTCAATGGAATAGAATGGAATGGAATGGAATGAACCCGAGTAGAACGGAATGGAATGGAATGGAATTGAATGGAATGGAATGGAATGGAATGGAATGGAATGGAATGGAATGGAATGGAATGGAATGGAATGGAATCGATCGTAAACGAATGGAATGGAATGGAATGGAATGGAATGGAATGGAATGGAATGGAATGGAATCGAATAGAATGGAATCGAATGGAATGGAATGGAATGGAATGGAGTGGAATGGAATGGAATGGAATGGAATCAACCCGAGTAGATTGGAATGGATTGGAATGGAATGGAATGGAATGGAATGGAATGGAATGGAATCGAATGGAATCGAATGGAATCGAATGGAATGGAGTGGAATAGAATGGAATCAACCCGAGTAGAATGGAATGGAATGGAACGGAACGGAACGGAACGGAACGGAACGGAACGGAACGGAATGGAATGGAGTGAAATGGAATGGAATCGAATGGAATCGAACGGATCCGAATGGAATGGAAAGAAGGGAACGGAATGGAATGGAATGGAATGGAATGGAATGGAATGGAATCAACCCGAGTAGAATGGAATGGATTGGAATGGAATGGAATGGAATGGAATGGAATGGAATTCAATAGAATAGAATGGAATGGAATGGAATGGAATGGAATGGAATGGAATGGAATGGAATGGAATGGAATGGAATCGAATGGAATCGAATGGAATCGAATGGAATGGAGTGGAATAGAATGGAATCAACCCGAATAGAACGGAACGGAACGGAACGGAATGGAACAGAATGGAATGGAGTGAAATGGAATGGAATCGAATGGAATCGAAAGGAACCGAATTGAATGGAATGGAAGGGAATGGAATGGAATTGAATGGAATGGAATGGAATGGAATCACCCCTAGTAGAATGGAATGGATTGGAATGGAATGCAATGGAATGGAATGGAATGGAATACAATGAAATTCAATGGAATCTAATGGAATGGAATGGAATGGAATGGAATGGAATGGAATGGAATGGAATGGAATGGAATCAACCCGAGTAGAATGGAATGGATTGGCATGGAATGGAATATAATGTAATGGAATGGAATGGAATCGAATGGAATCGAATGGAATCGAATGGAATGGAATGGAATGGAATGGAATGGAATGGAATGGAATCAACCCGAGTAGAACGGAATGGAATGGAATGGAATGGAATGGAATGGAATGGAATGGAATGGAATGGAATGGAATGGAATGGAATGGAATGGAATGCAATGAAATGGAATGGAATCGAATGGAATCGAATGGAATGGACTGTAATGAAATGGAATGGAATGGAATGGAATGGAATGGAATGGAATGGAATGGAATGGAATGGAATCAACCCGAGTAGAATGGAATGGATTGGAATGGAATGGAATGGAATGGAATCGAATGGAATGGAATGGAATCGAAAGGAATGGAAAGGAATGGAATGGACGCGAGTAGAACGGAATGGAATGGAATGGAATGGAATGGAAAGGAATGGAATGGAATGGAATGGAATGAACCCGAGTAGAACGGAATGGAATGGAATGGAATGGAATGGAATGGAATGGAATGGAATCAACCCGAGTAGAGAGGAATGGAATGGAATGGAATGGAATGGAATGGAATGGAATGGAATGGAATGGAATGGAATGGAATGGAATCGAATGGAATTGAATGGAATCGAATGGAATGGAATGGAATAGAATGTAATCAACCCGAGCAGAACGGAATGGAATGGAATGGAATGGAATGGAATGGAATGGAATGGAATGGAATGGAATGGAATGGAATGGAATGGAATTGAGTGGAATGGAATGGAATGGAATTGAGTGGAATGGAATGGAATGGAATGGAATGGAATGGAATGGAATGGAATGGAATGGAATGGAATGGAATCAACACGAGTAGAACGGAATGGAATGGAATGGAATGGAATGGAATGGAATGGAATGGAATGGAATTCAATTGAATGGAATGGAATGGAATGGAATCAACCCGAGTAGAACGGAATGGAATGGAATGGAAAGGAATGGAACGGAATGGAATGGAATGGAATGGAATGGAATGGAATGGAATGGAACGGAATGGAATGGAATGGAATGGAATGGAATGGAATGGAATGGAATGGAATGGAGTGGAATGGAATGGAATGGAATGGAATGGAATGGAATGGAATGGAATGGAATGGAATTCGATGGAATAGAATGGAATGGAATGGAATGGAATGGAATCAACCCGAGTAGAAAGGAATGGAACGGAATGGAATGCAATGGAATGGAATGGAATGCAATGGAATGGAATGGAATGGAATGGAATGGAATGGAATGCAATGAAATGGAATGGAATCGAATGGAATCGAATGGAATGGACTGTAATGAAATAGAATGAAATGGAATGGAATGGAATGGAATGGAATGGAATGGAATGGAATGGAATCAACCCGAGTAGAATGGAATGGATTGGAATCGAATGGAATGGAATGGAATCGAATGGAATGGAATGGAATCAAAAGGAATGGAAAGGAATGGAATGGACGCGAGTAGAACCGAATGGAATGGAATGGAATGGAATGGAATGGAATGGAATGGAATGGAATGGAATGAACCCGAGTAGAACGGAATGGAATGGAATGGAATGGAATGGAATGGAATGGAATGGAATGGAATGGAATGGAATGGAATGGAATGGAATCAACCCGAGTAGAATGGAATGGATAGGAATGGAATGGAATGGAATGGAATGGAATTCAATAGAATGGAATGGAGGGGAATGGAAAGGAATGGAATGGAATGGAGTGGAATCGAATGGAATCGAATGGAATCGAATGGAATGGAGTGGAATAGAGTGGAATCAACCCGAATAGAACGGAACGGAACGGAACGGAATGGAAGGGAACGGAATGGAATGGAGTGAAATGGAATGGAATCAAATGGAGTCGAATGCAACCGAATGGAATGGAATGGAAGGGAATGGAATGGAATGGAAGGGAATGGAATGGAATGGAATGGAATGGAATGGAATGGAATGGAATTCCATGGAATAGAATGGAATGGAATGGAATAGAATGGAATGGAATGGAAATGAATCGAATGGAATGGAATGGAAGGGAATGGAATGGAATGGAATGGAATGGAATCAACCCGAGTAGAACGGAATGGATTGGAATGGAAGGGAATGGAATGGAATGAATGGAATGGAATGGAATGGAATGGAATCGAATGGAATCAAATGGAATCGAATGGAATGGAACGGAATGGAATGGAATGGAATGAAATTCAATTGAATGGAATGGAATGGAATGGAAGGGAATGGAATCAACCCGAGTAGAACGGAATGGAATCGAATGGAATGGAATGGAATGGAATGGAATGGAATCGAATGGAATGGAATGGAAAGGAATGGAATGGAATGGAATGGAATGGAATGGAATAGAATGGAATTCAATGGAATAGAATGGAATGGAATGGAATGGAATGGAATGGAATGGAATGGAATGGAATCAACCCGAGTAGAACGGAATGGAATGGAATGGAATGGAATGGAATGGAATGGAATCAACCCGAGTAGAACGGAATTGAATGGAATGGAATGGAATGGAATTCAATGGAATGGAATTCAATGGAATGGAATTCAATGGAATAGAATGGAATGGAATGGAATGGAATGAACCCGAGTAGAACGGAATGGAATGGAATGGAATTGAATGGAATGGAATGGAATGGAATGGAATGGAATGGAATGGAATCGATCGGAATCGAATGGAATGGAATGGAATGGAATGGAATGGAATGGAATCGACTCGAATGGAATCGAATGGAATGGAATGGAATGGAATGGAATGCAATGGAATGGAATGGAATGGAATCAACCAGAGTAGATTGGAATGGATTGGAATGGAATGGAATGGAACGGAATGGAATGGAATGGAATCGAATGGAATCGAATGGAATCGAATGGAATGGAGTGGAATAGAATGGAATCAACCCGAGTAGAATGGAATGGAATGGAACGGAACGGAACGGAACGGAACGGAACGGAACGGAACGGAATGGAATGGAGTGAAATGGAATGGAATCGAATGGAATCGAACGGATCCGAATGGAATGGAAAGAAGGGAACGGAATGGAATGGAATGGAATGGAATGGAATGGAATGGAATCAACCCGAGTAGAATGGAATGGATTGGAATGGAATGGAATGGAATGGAATGGAATGGAATTCAATAGAATAGAATGGAATGGAATGGAATGGAATGGAATGGAATGGAATGGAATGGAATGGAATGGAATCGAATGGAATCGAATGGAATCGAATGGAATGGAGTGGAATAGAATGGAATCAACCCGAATAGAACGGAACGGAACGGAACGGAATGGAACAGAATGGAATGGAGTGAAATGGAATGGAATCGAATGGAATCGAAAGGAACCGAATGGAATGGAATGGAAGGGAATGGAATGGAATTGAATGGAATGGAATGGAATGGAATCAACCCTAGTAGAATGGAATGGATTGGAATGGAATGGAATGGAATCGAATGCAATGCAATGGAATGGAATGGAATGGAATGGAATGGAATGGAATGGACCCGAGTAGAACGGAATGGAATGGAATGGAATGGAATGGAATGGAATGGAATGAACCCGAGTAGAACGGAATGGAATGGAATGGAATGGAATGGAATGGAATGGAATGGAATGGAATGGAATGGAATGGAATGGAATGGAATCGAAAGGAATGGAATGGAATGGAATGGAATGGAATGGAATGGAATGGAATGGAATGGAATGGAATGGAATTTAATCGAATGGAATCGAATGGAATGGAATGGAACGGAATGGAATCGAATGGAACGGAATGGAATGCAATGGAATGGAATGGAATGGAATGGAATCGAATGGAATGGAATGGAATCGAATGGATTGGAATGGAATGGAATGGAATGGAATGGAATGGAATGGAATGGAATATACCCGAGTAGAATGGAATGGATTGGAATGGAATAGAATGGAATGGAATGGAATTCAATGGAATAGAATGAAATGGAATGGATTGGAATGGAATGGAATGGAATGGAATGGAATGGAATCGAATGGAATCGAATGGAATCGAATGGAATGGAGTGGAAGAGAATGGAATCAACTCGAGTAGAACGGAATGGAATGGAACGGAATGGAACGCAACGGAACGGAATGGAACGGAACGGAATGGAATGGAGTGAAATGGAATAGAATCAAATGGAATCGAAAGGAACCAAATGGAATGGAATGGAACGGAATGGAATGGAATGGACTGGAATGGAATGGAATCAACCCTAGTAGAATGTAATGCATTGGAATGGAATGGAATGGAATGGAATGGAATTCAATGGAATACAATGGAATGGAATGGAATGGAATGGAATGGAATGGAATTCAATGGAATATAATGGAATGGAATGGAATGGAATGCAATGGAATGGAATGGAATGGAATGGAATGGAATGGAATGGAATGAAATGGATTGGAATGGAATCAACACGAGTAGAACGGAATGGAATGGAATGGAAAGGAATGGAATGGAATGGAATGGAATGGAATGGAATGGAATGGAATAGAATGGAATGGAATCGAATGGAATCGAATGGAATCGAATGGAATGGAATGGAATGGAATGGAATCGAATGGAATGGAACGGAACGGAATGGAATGGAATGGTATGGAATGGAATGGAATGGAATGGAATTCCATGGAATGGAATGGAATGGAATGGAATGGAATGGAATGGAATGGAATGGAATTCCATGGAATAGAATGGAATGGAATGAAATGGAATGGAATCAACCCGAGAAGAATGGAATGGATTGTAATGGAATGGAATGGAATGGAATGGAATGGAATGGAATGGAATGGAATGGAATGGAATGGAATGGAATGGAATGGAATCAACCCGAGTAGAACGGAATGGAATGGAATGGAATGGAATGGAATGGAAAGGAATGGAATGGAATGGAATGAAATTCAATGGAATGGAATGGAATGGAATGGAAGGGAACGGAATCAACCCGAGTAGAACGGAATGGAATGGAATGGAATGGAATGGAATGGAATGGAATGGAATGGAATGGAATGGAATGGAATGGAATCAACCCGAGTAGAACGGAATGGAATGGAATGGAATGGAATGGAATGGAATGGAATGGAATGGAATGGAATGGAATGGAATTCAATGGAACATAATGGAATGGAATGGAATGGAATGGAATGGAATTCAATGGAATATAATGGAATGGAATGGAACGGAATGGAATGGAATGGAATGGAATGGAATGGAATGGATTGGAATGGAATCAACACGAGTAGAACGGAATGGAATGGAATGGAAAGGAATGGAATGGAATGTAATGGAATGTAATGTAATGGAATGGAATCGAATGGAATCGAATGGAATGGAATGGAATGGAATGGAATCGAATGGAATGGAACGGAATGGAATGGAATGGAATGGAATGGAATGGAATGGAATGGAATGGAATTCAATGGAATAGAATGGAATGGAATGAAATGGAATGGAATCAACCCGAGAAGAATGGAATGGATTGTAATGGAATGGAATGGAATGGAATGGAATGGAATGGAATGGAATGGAATCGAATGGAATGGAATGGAATGGAATGGAATGGAATGGAGTGGAATGGAAGGGAATGGAATCAACCCGAGTAGAACGGAATGGAATGGAATGGAATGGAATGGAATGGAATGGAATGGAATGGAATTCAATGGAATAGAATGGAATGGAATGGAATGGAATGGAATGGAATGGAATGGAATGAACCCGAGTAGAACGGAATGGAATGGAATGGAATTGAATGGAATGGAATGGAATGGAATGGAATGAAATGGAATGGAATCGATCGGAATGGAATGGAATGGAATGGAATGGAATGGAATGGAATGGAATCGAATCGAATGGAATCGAATGGAATGGAATGGAATGGAATGGAATGGAATGGAATGGAATGGAATGGAATGGAATGGAATCAACCCGAGTAGATTGGAATGGATTGGAATGGAATGGAATGGAATGGAATGGAATGGAATGGAATCGAATGGAATCGAATGGAATCGAATGAAATGGAGTGGAATACAATGGAATCAACCCGAGTAGAATGGAATGGAATGGAACGGAACGGAACGGAACGGAACGGAACGGAACGGAATGGAATGGAGTGAAATGGAATGGAATCGAATGGAATCGAACGGATCCGAATGGAATGGAAAGAACGGAACGGAATGGAATGGAATGGAATGGAATGGAATGGAATGGAATCAACCCGAGTAGAATGGAATGGATTGGAATGGAATGGAATGGAATGGAATGGAATGGAATTCAATAGAATAGAATGGAATGGAATGGAATGGAATGGAATGGAATGGAATGGAATGGAATGGAATGGAATGGAATCGAATGGAATCGAATGGAATCGAATGGAATGGAGTGGAATAGAATGGAATCAACCCGAATAGAACGGAACGGAACGGAACGGAATGGAACAGAATGGAATGGAGTGAAATGGAATGGAATCGAATGGAATCGAAAGGAACCGAATGGAATGGAATGGAAGGGAATGGAATGGAATCAACCCTAGTAGAATGGAATGGATTGGAATGGAATGGAATGGAATCGAATGCAACGCAATGGAATGGAATGGAATGGAATGGAATGGAATGGAATGGAATTGACCCGAGTAGAACGGAATGGAATGGAATGGAATGGAATGGAATGGAATGAACCCGAGTAGAACGGAATGGAATGGAATGGAATGGAATGGAATGGAATGGAATGGAATGGAATGGAATGGAATGGAATGGAATCGAAAGGAATGGAATGGAATGGAATGGAATGGAATGGAATGGAATGGAATGGAATGGAATGGAATTTAATCGAATGGAATCGAATGGAATGGAATGGAACGGAATGGAATCGAATGGAACGGAATGGAATGCAATGGAATGGAATGGAATGGAATGGAATCGAATGGAATGGAATGGAATCGAATGGATTGGAATGGAATGGAATGGAATGGAATGGAATGGAATGGAATGGAATCAACCCGAGTAGAATGGAATGGATTGGAATGGAATAGAATGGAATGGAATGGAATTCAATGGAATAGAATGAAATGGAATGGATTGGAATGGAATGGAATGGAATGGAATGGAATCGAATGGAATCGAATGGAATCGAATGGAATGGAGTGGAAGAGAATGGAATCAACTCGAGTAGAACGGAATGGAATGGAAGGGAATGGAACGGAACGGAACGGAATGGAACGGAACGGAATGGAATGGAGTGAAATGGAATAGAATCAAATGGAATCGAATGGAACCGAATGGAATGGAATGGAATGGAATGGAATGGAATGGAATGGAATGGAATTCAATGGAATAGAATGGAATGGAATGAAATGGAATGGAATCAACCCGAGAAGAATGGAATGGATTGTAATGGAATGGAATGGAATGGAATGGAATGGAATGGAATGGAATGGAATGGAATGGAATCGAATGGAATGGAATGGAATGGAATGGAATGGAATGGAATGAAATGGAAGGGAATGGAATCAACCCGAGTAGAACGGAATGGAATGGAATGGAATGGAATGGAATAGAATGGAATGGAATGGAATTCAATGGAATAGAACGGAATGGAATGGAATGGAATGGAATGGAATGGAATGGAATCAACCCGAGTAGAACAGGATGGAATGGAATGGAATGGAATGGAATGGAATGGAATGGAATGGAATCAACCCGAGTAGAACGGAATGGAATGGAATGGAATGGAATGGAATTCAATGGAATGGAATTCAATGGAATAGAATGGAATGGAATGGAATGGAATGGAATGGAATGAACCCGAGTAGAACGGAATGGAATGGAATGGAATTGAATGGAATGGAATGGAATGGAATGGAATGGAATGGAATGGAATGGAATGGAATGGAATCGATCGGAAACGAATGGAATGGAATGGAATGGAATGGAATGGAATGGAATCGAATAGAATGGAATCGAATGGAATGGAATGGAATGGAATGGAGTGGAATGGAATGGAATGGAATGGAATCAACCCGAGTAGATTGGAATGGATTGGAATGGAATGGAATGGAATGGAATGGAATGGAATGGAATCGAATGGAATCGAATGGAATCGAATGGAATGGAGTGGAATAGAATGGAATCAACCCGAGTAGAATGGAATGGAATGGAACGGAACGGAACGGAACGGAACGGAACGGAACGGAACGGAACGGAATGGAATGGAGTGAAATGGAATGGAATCGAATGGAATCGAACGGATCCGAATGGAATGGAAAGAAGGGAACGGAATGGAATGGAATGGAATGGAATGGAATGGAATGGAATCAACCCGAGTAGAATGGAATGGATTGGAATGGAATGGAATGGAATGGAATGGAATGGAATTCAATAGAATAGAATGGAATGGAATGGAATGGAATGGAATGGAATGGAATGGAATGGAATGGAATGGAATCGAATGGAATCGAATGGAATCGAATGGAATGGAGTGGAATAGAATGGAATCAACCCGAATAGAACGGAACGGAATGGAACGGAATGGAACAGAATGGAATGGAGTGAAATGGAATGGAATCGAATGGAATCGAAAGGAACCGAATTGAATGGAATGGAAGGGAATGGAATGGAATTGAATGGAATGGAATGGAATGGAATCACCCCTAGTAGAATGGAATGGATTGGAATGGAATGCAATGGAATGGAATGGAATGGAATACAATGAAATTCAATGGAATGGAATGGAATGGAATGGAATGGAATGGAATGGAATGGAATGGAATGGAATGGAATGGAATCAACCCGAGTAGAATGGAATGGATTGGCATGGAATGGAATATAATGTAATGGAATGGAATGGAATCGAATGGAATCGAATGGAATCGAATGGAATGGAATGGAATGGAATGGAATGGAATGGAATCAACCCGAGTAGAACGGAATGGAATGGAATGGAATGGAATGGAATGGAATGGAATGGAATGGAATGGAATGGAATGGAATGGAATGGAATGCAATGAAATGGAATGGAATCGAATGGAATCGAATGGAATGGACTGTAATGAAATGGAATGGAATGGAATGGAATGGAATGGAATGGAATGGAATGGAATGGAATGGAATGGAATCAACCCGAGTAGAATGGAATGGATTGGAATGGAATGGAATGGAATGGAATCGAATGGAATGGAATGGAATCGAAAGGAATGGAAAGGAATGGAATGGACGCGAGTAGAACGGAATGGAATGGAATGGAATGGAATGGAATGGAATGGAATGGAATGGAATGAACCCGAGTAGAACGGAATGGAATGGAATGGAATGGAATGGAATGGAATGGAATGGAATGGAATCAACCCGAGTAGAGAGGAATGGAATGGAATGGAATGGAATGGAATGGAATGGAATGGAATGGAATGGAATGGAATCGAATGGAATTGAATGGAATCGAATGGAATGGAATGGAATAGAATGTAATCAACCCGAGCAGAACGGAATGGAATGGAATGGAATGGAATGGAATGGAATGGAATGGAATGGAATGGAATGGAATGGAATTGAGTGGAATGGAATGGAATGGAATTGAGTGGAATGGAATGGAATGGAATGGAATGGAATGGAATGGAATGGAATGGAATGGAATGGAATGGAATCAACACGAGTAGAACGGAATGGAATGGAATGGAATGGAATGGAATGGAATGGAATGGAATGGAATGGAATTCAATTGAATGGAATGGAATGGAATGGAATCAACCCGAGTAGAACGGAATGGAATGGAATGGAAAGGAATGGAACGGAATGGAATGGAATGGAATGGAATGGAATGGAATGGAATGGAACGGAACGGAATGGAATGGAATGGAATGGAATGGAATGGAATGGAATGGAGTGGAATGGAATGGAATGGAATGGAATGGAATGGAATGGAATGGAATGGAATTCGATGGAATAGAATGGAATGGAATGGAATGGAATGGAATCAACCCGAGTAGAAAGGAATGGAACGGAATGGAATGCAATGGAATGGAATGGAATGCAATGGAATGGAATGGAATGGAATGGAATGGAATGGAATGCAATGAAATGGAATGGAATCGAATGGAATCGAATGGAATGGACTGTAATGAAATAGAATGAAATGGAATGGAATGGAATGGAATGGAATGGAATGGAATGGAATGGAATCAACCCGAGTAGAATGGAATGGATTGGAATCGAATGGAATGGAATGGAATCGAATGGAATGGAATGGAATCAAAAGGAATGGAAAGGAATGGAATGGACGCGAGTAGAACCGAATGGAATGGAATGGAATGGAATGGAATGGAATGGAATGGAATGAACCCGAGTAGAACGGAATGGAATGGAATGGAATGGAATGGAATGGAATGGAATGGAATGGAATGGAATGGAATGGAATGGAATGGAATGGAATCAACCCGAGTAGAATGGAATGGATAGGAATGGAATGGAATGGAATGGAATGTAATTCAATAGAATGGAATGGAGGGGAATGGAAAGGAATGGAATGGAATGGAGTGGAATCGAATGGAATCGAATGGAATCGAATGGAATGGAGTGGAATAGAGTGGAATCAACCCGAATAGAACGGAACGGAACGGAACGGAATGGAAGGGAACGGAATGGAATGGAGTGAAATGGAATGGAATCAAATGGAGTCGAATGGAACCGAATGGAATGGAATGGAAGGGAATGGAATGGAATGGAATGGAATGGAATGGAATCGAATGGAATCGAATGGAATGGACTGTAATGAAATGGAATGGAATGGAATGGAATGGAATGGAATGGAATGGAATGGAATGGAATCAACCCGAGTAGAATGGAATGGATTGGAATGGAATGGAATGGAATGGAATCGAATGGAATGGAATGGAATCGAAAGGAATGGAAAGGAATGGAATGGACGCGAGTAGAACGGAATGGAATGGAATGGAATGGAATGGAATGGAATGGAATGGAATGGAATGAACCCGAGTAGAACGGAATGGAATGGAATGGAATGGAATGGAATGGAATGGAATGGAATGGAATGGAATGGAATGGAATGGAATCAACCCGAGTAGAATGGAATGGATAGGAATGGAATGGAATGGAATGGAATGTAATTCTATAGAATGGAATGGAGGGGAATGGAAAGGAATGGAATGGAATGGAATGGAATCGAATGGAATCGAATGGAATCGAATGGAATGGAGTGGAATAGAGTGGAATCAACCCGAATAGAACGGAACGGAACGGAACGGAACGGAACGGAACGGAATGGAATGGAGTGAAATGGAATGGAATCAAATGGAGTCGAATGGAACCGAATGGAATGGAATGGAAGGCAATGGAATGGAATGGAATGGAATGGAATGGAATGGAATGGAATGGAATCAACCCGAGTAGAACAGAATGGAATGGAATGGAATGGAATGGAATGGAATGGAATGGAATGGAATGCAATGGAATGGAATGGAATGGAATAGAATGGAATTCAATGGAATGGAATGGAATGGAATGGAATGGAATGGAATGGAATGGAATGGAATGGAATGGAATCAACCCGAGTAGAATGGAATGGATTGGAATGGAATGGAATATAATGTAATGGAATGGAATGGAATCGAATGGAATCGAATGGAATCGAATGGAATGGAATGGAATGGAATGGAATGGAATGGAATGGAATCAACCCGAGTAGAACGGAATGGAATGGAATGGAATGGAATGGAATGGAATGGAATGGAATGGAATGGAATGGAATGCAATGCAATGCAATGAAATGGAATGGAATCGAATGGAATCGAATGGAATGGACTGTAATGGAATTGAATTGAATGGAATGGAATGGAATGCAATGGAATGGAATGGAATGGAATCAACCCGAGTAGAATGGAATGGATTGGAATGGAATGGAATGGAATGGAATCGAATGGAATGGAATGGAATCGAAAGGAATGGAAAGGATTGGAATGGACGCGAGTAGAACGGAATGGAATGGAATGGAATGGAATGGAATGGAATGGAATGGAATGGAATGAACCCGAGTAGAACGGAATGGAATGGAATGGAATGGAATGGAATGGAATGGAATGGAATGAAATGGAATGGAATCGAATGGAATCGAATGGAATGGACTGTAATGAAATGGAATGGAATGAAATGGAATGGAATGGAATGGAATGGAATGGAATGGAATCAACCCGAGTAGAATGGAATGGATTGGAATGGAATGGAATGGAATGGAATCGAATGGAATGGAATGGAATCGAAAGGAATGGAAAGGAATGGAATGGACGCGAGTAGAACCGAATGGAATGGAATGGAATGGAATGGAATGGAATGGAATGGAATGGAATGGAATGAACCCGAGTAGAACGGAATGGAATGGAATAGAATGGAATGGAATGGAATGGAATGGAATGGAATGGAATGGAATGGAATGGAATGGAATGGAATGGAATGGAATGGAATGGAATGGAATCAACCCGAGTAGAATGGAATGGATAGGAATGGAATGGAATGGAATGGAATGTAATTCAATAGAATGGAATGGAGGGGAATGGAAAGGAATGGAATGGAATGGAATGGAATCGAATGGAATCGAATGGAATCGAATGGAATGGAGTGGAATAGAGTGGAATCAACCCGAATAGAACGGAACGGAACGGAACGGAACGGAAGGGAACGGAATGGAATGGAGTGAAATGGAATGGAATCAAATGGAGTCGAATGGAACCGAATGGAATGGAATGGAAGGGAATGGAATGGAATGGAATGGAATGAAATGGAATCGAATGGAATCGAATGGAATGGACTGTAATGAAATGGAATGGAATGGAATGGAATGGAATGGAATGGAATGGAATGGAATGGAATGGAATGGAATGGAATGGAATCAACCCGAGTAGAATGGAATGGATTGGAATGGAATGGAATGGAATGGAATCGAATGGAATGGAATGGAATCGAAAGGAATGGAAAGGAATGGAATGGACGCGAGTAGAACGGAACGGAATGGAATGGAATGGAATGGAATGGAATGGAATGGAATGGAATGGAATGTAATGGAATGAACCCGAGTAGAACGGAATGGAATGGAATGGAATGGAATGGAATGGAATGGAATGGAATGGAATGGAATGGAATGGAATGGAATCAACCCGAGTAGAATGGAATGGATAGGAATGGAATGGAATGGAATGGAATGTAATTCAATAGAATGGAATGGAGGGGAATGGAAAGGAATGGAATGGAATGGAATGGAATCGAATGGAATCGAATAGAATCGAATGGAATGGAGTGGAATAGAGTGGAATCAACCCGAATAGAACGGAACGGAACGGAACGGAACGGAATGGAATGGAGTGAAATGGAATGGAATCAAATGGAGTCGAATGGAACCGAATGGAATGGAATGGAAGGGAATGGAATGGAATGGAATGGAATGGAATGGAATGGAATGGAATGGAATGGAATCAACCCGAGTAGAACAGAATGGAATGGAATGGAATGGAATGGAATGGAATGGAATGCAATGGAATGGAATGGAATGGAATAGAATGGAATTCAATGGAATGGAATGGAATGGAATGGAATGGAATGGAATGGAATGGAATGGAATGGAATGGAATGGAATGGAATGGAATCAACCCGAGTAAAATGGAATGGATTGGAATGGAATGGAATATAATGTAATGGAATGGAATGGAATCGAATGGAATCGAATGGAATGGAATGGAATGGAATGGAATGGAATGGAATGGAATGGAATGGAATGGAATGGAATCAACCCGAGTAGAACGGAATGGAATGGAATGGAATGGAATGGAATGGAATGGAATGGAATGGAATGGAATGGAATGGAATGGAATGCAATGAAATGGAATGGAATCGAATGGAATCGAATGGAATGGACTGTAATGAAATGGAATGGAATGGAATGGAATGGAATGGAATGGAATGGAATGGAATCAACCCGAGTAGAATGGAATGGATTGGAATGGAATGGAATGGAATGGAATCGAATGGAATGGAATGGAATCGAAAGGAATGGAAAGGAATGGAATGGACGCGAGTAGAACGGAATGGAATGGAATGGAATGGAATGGAATGGAATGGAATGGAATGGAATGGAATGGAATGAACCCGAGTAGAACGGAATGGAATGGAATGGAATGGAATGGAATGGAATGGAATGGAATGAAATGGAATGGAATCGAATGGAATCGAATGGAATGGACTGTAATGAAATGGAATGGAATGGAATGGAATGGAATGGAATGGAATGGAATGGAATGGAATGGAATGGAATGGAATCAACCCGAGTAGAATGGAATGGATTGGAATGGAATGGAATGGAATGGAATCGAATGGAATGGAATGGAATCGAAAGGAATGGAAAGGAATGGAATGGACGCGAGTAGAACGGAATGGAATGGAATGGAATGGAATGGAATGGAATGGAATGGAATGGAATGGAATGGAATGGAATTGAGTGGAATGGAATGGAATGGAATTGATTGGAATGGAATGGAATGGAATGGAATGGAATGGAATGGAATGGAATGGAATGGAATCAACACGAGTAGAACGGAATGGAATGGAATGGAATGGAATGGAATGGAATGGAATGGAATTCAATTGAATGGAATGGAATGGAATGGAATCAACCCGAGTAGAACGGAATGGAATGGAATGGAAAGGAATGGAACGGAATGGAATGGAATGGAATTCAATGGAATGGAACGGAATGGAATGGAATGGAATGGAATGGAATGGAATGGAATGGAGTGGAATGGAATGGAATGGAATGGAATGGAATGGAATGGAATGGAATGGAATGGAATGGAATTCGATGGAATAGAATGGAATGGAATGGAATGGAATGGAATCAACCCGAGTAGAAAGGAATGGAACGGAATGGAATGCAATGGAATGGAATGGAATGCAATGGAATGGAATGGAATGGAATGGAATGGAATGGAATGGAATGCAATGAAATGGAATGGAATCGAATGGAATCGAATGGAATGGACTGTAATGAAATAGAATGAAATGGAATGGAATGGAATGGAATGGAATGGAATGGAATGGAATGGAATGGAATCAACCCGAGTAGAATGGAATGGATTGGAATCGAATGGAATGGAATGGAATCGAATGGAATGGAATGGAATCGAAAGGAATGGAAAGGAATGGAATGGACGCGAGTAGAACCGAATGGAATGGAATGGAATGGAATGGAATGGAATGGAATGGAATGGAATGGAATGGAATGGAATGAACCCGAGTAGAACGGAATGGAATGGAATGGAATGGAATGGAATGGAATGGAATGGAATGGAATGGAATGGAATGGAATGGAATGGAATGGAATGGAATGGAATCAACCCGAGTAGAATGGAATGGATAGGAATGGAATGGAATGGAATGGAATGTAATTCAATAGAATGGAATGGAGGGGAATGGAAAGGAATGGAATGGAATGGAATGGAATCGAATGGAATCGAATGGAATCGAATGGAATGGAGTGGAATAGAGTGGAATCAACCCGAATAGAACGGAACGGAACGGAACGGAACGGAAGGGAACGGAATGGAATGGAGTGAAATGGAATGGAATCAAATGGAGTCGAATGGAACCGAATGGAATGGAATGGAAGGGAATGGAATGGAATGGAATGGAATGGAATGGAATCGAATGGAATCGAATGGAATGGACTGTAATGAAATGGAATGGAATGGAATGGAATGGAATGGAATGGAATGGAATGGAATGGAATGGAATGGAATCAACCCGAGTAGAATGGAATGGATTGGAATGGAATGGAATGGAATGGAATCGAATGGAATGGAATGGAATCGAAAGGAATGGAAAGGAATGGAATGGACGCGAGTAGAACGGAATGGAATGGAATGGAATGGAATGGAATGGAATGGAATGGAATGGAATGAACCCGAGTAGAACGGAATGGAATGGAATGGAATGGAATGGAATTAAATGGAATGGAATGGAATGGAATGGAATGGAATGGAATGGAATGGAATGGAATCAACCCGAGTAGAATGGAATGGATAGGAATGGAATGGAATGGAATGGAATGGAATTCAATAGAATGGAATGGAGGGGAATGGAAAGGAATGGAATGGAATGGAATGGAATCGAATGGAATCGAATGGAATCGAATGGAATGGAGTGGAATAGAGTGGAATCAACCCGAATAGAACGGAACGGAACGGAACGGAACGGAACGGAACGGAATGGAATGGAGTGAAATGGAATGGAATCAAATGGAGTCGAATGGAACCGAATGGAATGGAATGGAATGGAATGGAATGGAATGGAATGGAATGGAATGGAATCAACCCGAGTAGAACAGAATGGAATGGAATGGAATGGAATGGAATGGAATGGAATGCAATGGAATGGAATGGAATGGAATAGAATGGAATTCAATGGAATGGAATGGAATGGAATGGAATGGAATGGAATGGAATGGAATGGAATGGAATGGAATCAACCCGAGTAGAATGGAATGGATTGGAATGGAATGGAATATAATGTAATGGAATGGAATGGAATCGAATGGAATCGAATGGAATCGAATGGAATGGAATGGAATGGAATGGAATGGAATGGAATGGAATGGAATCAACCCGAGTAGAACGGAATGGAATGGAATGGAATGGAATGGAATGGAATGGAATGGAATGGAATGGAATGGAATGGAATGGAATGGAATGCAATGAAATGGAATGGAATCGAATGGAATCGAATGGAATGGAATGGAATGAAATGGAATGGAATGGAATGGAATGGAATGGAATGGAATGGAATGGAATGGAATGGAATCAACCCGAGTAGAAAGGAATGGATTGGAATGGAATGGAATGGAATGGAATCGAATGGAATGGAATGGAATCGAAAGGAATGGAAAGGAATGGAATGGACGCGAGTAGAACGGAATGGAATGGAATGGAATGGAATGGAATGGAAAGGAATGGAATGGAATGAACCCGAGTAGAACGGAATGGAATGGAATGGAATGGAATGGAATGGAATGGAATGGAATGGAATGGAATCGAATGGAATCGAATGGAATGGACTGTAATGAAATGGAATGGAATGGAATGGAATGGAATGGAATGGAATGGAATGGAATGGAATGGAATGGAATCAACCCGAGTAGAATGGAATGGATTGGAATGGAATGGAATGGAATGGAATCGAATGGAATGGAATGGAATCGAAAGGAATGGAAAGGAATGGAATGGACGCGAGTAGAACGGAATGGAATGGAATGGAATGGAATGGAATGGAATGGAATGGAATGGAATGGAATGGAATGGAATGAACCCGAGTAGAACGGAATGGAATGGAATGGAATGGAATGGAATGGAATGGAATGGAATGGAATGGAATGGAATGGAATGGAATGGAATGGAATGGAATCAACCCGAGTAGAATGGAATGGATAGGAATGGAATGGAATGGAATGGAATGTAATTCAATAGAATGGAATGGAGGGGAATGGAAAGGAATAGAATGGAATGGAATGGAATCGAATGGAATCGAATGGAATCGAATGGAATGGAGTGGAATAGAGTGGAATCAACCCGAATAGAACGGAACGGAACGGAACGGAACGGAACGGAATGGAATGGAGTGAAATGGAATGGAATCAAATGGAGTCGAATGGAACCGAATGGAATGGAATGGAAGGGAATGGAATGGAATGGAATGGAATGGAATGGAATCGAATGGAATCGAATGGAATGGACTGTAATGAAATGGAATGGAATGGAATGGAATGGAATGGAATGGAATGGAATGGAATGGAATGGAATGGAATCAACCCGAGTAGAATGGAATGGATTGGAATGGAATGGAATGGAATGGAATCGAATGGAATGGAATGGAATCGAAAGGAATGGAAAGGAATGGAATGGACGCGAGTAGAACGGAACGGAATGGAATGGAATGGAATGGAATGGAATGGAATGGAATGGAATGGAATGTAATGGAATGAACCCGAGTAGAACGGAATGGAATGGAATGGAATGGAATGGAATGGAATGGAATGGAATGGAATGGAATGGAATGGAATGGAATGGAATCAACCCGAGTAGAATGGAATGGATAGGAATGGAATGGAATGGAATGGAATGTAATTCAATAGAATGGAATGGAGGGGAATGGAAAGGAATGGAATGGAATGGAATGGAATCGAATGGAATCGAATAGAATCGAATGGAATGGAGTGGAATAGAGTGGAATCAACCCGAATAGAACGGAACGGAACGGAACGGAACGGAATGGAATGGAGTGAAATGGAATGGAATCAAATGGAGTCGAATGGAACCGAATGGAATGGAATGGAAGGGAATGGAATGGAATGGAATGGAATGGAATGGAATGGAATGGAATGGAATGGAATCAACCCGAGTAGAACAGAATGGAATGGAATGGAATGGAATGGAATGGAATGGAATGCAATGGAATGGAATGGAATGGAATAGAATGGAATTCAATGGAATGGAATGGAATGGAATGGAATGGAATGGAATGGAATGGAATGGAATGGAATGGAATGGAATGGAATGGAATCAACCCGAGTAAAATGGAATGGATTGGAATGGAATGGAATATAATGTAATGGAATGGAATGGAATCGAATGGAATCGAATGGAATGGAATGGAATGGAATGGAATGGAATGGAATGGAATGGAATGGAATGGAATGGAATCAACCCGAGTAGAACGGAATGGAATGGAATGGAATGGAATGGAATGGAATGGAATGGAATGGAATGGAATGGAATGGAATGGAATGCAATGAAATGGAATGGAATCGAATGGAATCGAATGGAATGGACTGTAATGAAATGGAATGGAATGGAATGGAATGGAATGGAATGGAATGGAATGGAATCAACCCGAGTAGAATGGAATGGATTGGAATGGAATGGAATGGAATGGAATCGAATGGAATGGAATGGAATCGAAAGGAATGGAAAGGAATGGAATGGACGCGAGTAGAACGGAATGGAATGGAATGGAATGGAATGGAATGGAATGGAATGGAATGGAATGGAATGGAATGAACCCGAGTAGAACGGAATGGAATGGAATGGAATGGAATGGAATGGAATGGAATGGAATGAAATGGAATGGAATCGAATGGAATCGAATGGAATGGACTGTAATGAAATGGAATGGAATGGAATGGAATGGAATGGAATGGAATGGAATGGAATGGAATGGAATGGAATGGAATCAACCCGAGTAGAATGGAATGGATTGGAATGGAATGGAATGGAATGGAATCGAATGGAATGGAATGGAATCGAAAGGAATGGAAAGGAATGGAATGGACGCGAGTAGAACGGAATGGAATGGAATGGAATGGAATGGAATGGAATGGAATGGAATGGAATGGAATGGAATGGAATTGAGTGGAATGGAATGGAATGGAATTGATTGGAATGGAATGGAATGGAATGGAATGGAATGGAATGGAATGGAATGGAATGGAATCAACACGAGTAGAACGGAATGGAATGGAATGGAATGGAATGGAATGGAATGGAATGGAATTCAATTGAATGGAATGGAATGGAATGGAATCAACCCGAGTAGAACGGAATGGAATGGAATGGAAAGGAATGGAACGGAATGGAATGGAATGGAATTCAATGGAATGGAACGGAATGGAATGGAATGGAATGGAATGGAATGGAATGGAATGGAGTGGAATGGAATGGAATGGAATGGAATGGAATGGAATGGAATGGAATGGAATGGAATGGAATTCGATGGAATAGAATGGAATGGAATGGAATGGAATGGAATCAACCCGAGTAGAAAGGAATGGAACGGAATGGAATGCAATGGAATGGAATGGAATGCAATGGAATGGAATGGAATGGAATGGAATGGAATGGAATGGAATGCAATGAAATGGAATGGAATCGAATGGAATCGAATGGAATGGACTGTAATGAAATAGAATGAAATGGAATGGAATGGAATGGAATGGAATGGAATGGAATGGAATGGAATGGAATCAACCCGAGTAGAATGGAATGGATTGGAATCGAATGGAATGGAATGGAATCGAATGGAATGGAATGGAATCGAAAGGAATGGAAAGGAATGGAATGGACGCGAGTAGAACCGAATGGAATGGAATGGAATGGAATGGAATGGAATGGAATGGAATGGAATGGAATGGAATGGAATGAACCCGAGTAGAACGGAATGGAATGGAATGGAATGGAATGGAATGGAATGGAATGGAATGGAATGGAATGGAATGGAATGGAATGGAATGGAATGGAATGGAATGGAATGGAATGGAATGGAATGGAATGGAATGGAATGGAATCAACCCGAGTAGAATGGAATGGATAGGAATGGAATGGAATGGAATGGAATGTAATTCAATAGAATGGAATGGAGGGGAATGGAAAGGAATGGAATGGAATGGAATGGAATCGAATGGAATCGAATGGAATCGAATGGAATGGAGTGGAATAGAGTGGAATCAACCCGAATAGAACGGAACGGAACGGAACGGAACGGAAGGGAACGGAATGGAATGGAGTGAAATGGAATGGAATCAAATGGAGTCGAATGGAACCGAATGGAATGGAATGGAAGGGAATGGAATGGAATGGAATGGAATGGAATGGAATCGAATGGAATCGAATGGAATGGACTGTAATGAAATGGAATGGAATGGAATGGAATGGAATGGAATGGAATGGAATGGAATGGAATGGAATGGAATCAACCCGAGTAGAATGGAATGGATTGGAATGGAATGGAATGGAATGGAATCGAATGGAATGGAATGGAATCGAAAGGAATGGAAAGGAATGGAATGGACGCGAGTAGAACGGAATGGAATGGAATGGAATGGAATGGAATGGAATGGAATGGAATGGAATGAACCCGAGTAGAACGGAATGGAATGGAATGGAATGGAATGGAATTAAATGGAATGGAATGGAATGGAATGGAATGGAATGGAATGGAATGGAATGGAATCAACCCGAGTAGAATGGAATGGATAGGAATGGAATGGAATGGAATGGAATGGAATTCAATAGAATGGAATGGAGGGGAATGGAAAGGAATGGAATGGAATGGAATGGAATCGAATGGAATCGAATGGAATCGAATGGAATGGAGTGGAATAGAGTGGAATCAACCCGAATAGAACGGAACGGAACGGAACGGAACGGAACGGAACGGAATGGAATGGAGTGAAATGGAATGGAATCAAATGGAGTCGAATGGAACCGAATGGAATGGAATGGAATGGAATGGAATGGAATGGAATGGAATGGAATGGAATCAACCCGAGTAGAACAGAATGGAATGGAATGGAATGGAATGGAATGGAATGGAATGCAATGGAATGGAATGGAATGGAATAGAATGGAATTCAATGGAATGGAATGGAATGGAATGGAATGGAATGGAATGGAATGGAATGGAATGGAATCAACCCGAGTAGAATGGAATGGATTGGAATGGAATGGAATATAATGTAATGGAATGGAATGGAATCGAATGGAATCGAATGGAATCGAATGGAATGGAATGGAATGGAATGGAATGGAATGGAATGGAATGGAATCAACCCGAGTAGAACGGAATGGAATGGAATGGAATGGAATGGAATGGAATGGAATGGAATGGAATGGAATGGAATGGAATGGAATGGAATGCAATGAAATGGAATGGAATCGAATGGAATCGAATGGAATGGACTGTAATGAAATGGAATGGAATGGAATGGAATGGAATGGAATGGAATGGAATGGAATGGAATGGAATGGAATCAACCCGAGTAGAAAGGAATGGATTGGAATGGAATGGAATGGAATGGAATCGAATGGAATGGAATGGAATCGAAAGGAATGGAAAGGAATGGAATGGACGCGAGTAGAACGGAATGGAATGGAATGGAATGGAATGGAATGGAAAGGAATGGAATGGAATGAACCCGAGTAGAACGGAATGGAATGGAATGGAATGGAATGGAATGGAATGGAATGGAATGGAATGGAATGGAATCGAATGGAATCGAATGGAATGGACTGTAATGAAATGGAATGGAATGGAATGGAATGGAATGGAATGGAATGGAATGGAATGGAATGGAATGGAATCAACCCGAGTAGAATGGAATGGATTGGAATGGAATGGAATGGAATGGAATCGAATGGAATGGAATGGAATCGAAAGGAATGGAAAGGAATGGAATGGACGCGAGTAGAACGGAATGGAATGGAATGGAATGGAATGGAATGGAATGGAATGGAATGGAATGGAATGGAATGGAATGAACCCGAGTAGAACGGAATGGAATGGAATGGAATGGAATGGAATGGAATGGAATGGAATGGAATGGAATGGAATGGAATGGAATGGAATGGAATGGAATCAACCCGAGTAGAATGGAATGGATAGGAATGGAATGGAATGGAATGGAATGTAATTCAATAGAATGGAATGGAGGGGAATGGAAAGGAATAGAATGGAATGGAATGGAATCGAATGGAATCGAATGGAATCGAATGGAATGGAGTGGAATAGAGTGGAATCAACCCGAATAGAACGGAACGGAACGGAACGGAACGGAACGGAATGGAATGGAGTGAAATGGAATGGAATCAAATGGAGTCGAATGGAACCGAATGGAATGGAATGGAAGGGAATGGAATGGAATGGAATGGAATGGAATGGAATCGAATGGAATCGAATGGAATGGACTGTAATGAAATGGAATGGAATGGAATGGAATGGAATGGAATGGAATGGAATGGAATGGAATGGAATGGAATCAACCCGAGTAGAATGGAATGGATTGGAATGGAATGGAATGGAATGGAATCGAATGGAATGGAATGGAATCGAAAGGAATGGAAAGGAATGGAATGGACGCGAGTAGAACGGAATGGAATGGAATGGAATGGAATGGAATGGAATGGAATGGAATGGAATGAACCCGAGTAGAACGGAATGGAATGGAATGGAATGGAATGGAATGGAATGGAATGGAATGGAATGGAATGGAATGGAATCAACCCGAGTAGAATGGAATGGATAGGAATGGAATGGAATGGAATGGAATGTAATTCAATAGAATGGAATGGAGGGGAATGGAAATGAATGGAATGGAATGGAATGGAATCGAATGGAATCGAATGGAATCGAATGGAATGGAGTGGAATAGAGTGGAATCAACCCGAATAGAACGGAACGGAATGGAACGGAACGGAACGGAATGGAATGGAGTGAAATGGAATGGAATCAAATGGAGTCGAATGGAACCGAATGGAATGGAATGGAAGGGAATGGAATGGAATGGAATGGAATGGAATGGAATGCAATGGAATGGAATGGAATCAACCTGAGTAGAACAGAATGGAATGGAATGGAATGGAATGGAATGGAATGGAATGCAATGGAATGGAATGGAATGGAATAGAATGGAATTCAATGGAATGGAATGGAATGGAATGGAATGGAATGGAATGGAATGGAATGGAATGGAATGGAATGGAATGGAATCAACCCGAGTAGAATGGAATGGAATGGAATGGAATGGAATATAATGTAATGGAAAAGAATGGAATCGAATGGAATCGAATGGAATGGAATGGAATGGAATGGAATGGAATGGAATGGAATGGAATGGAATCAACCCGAGTAGAACGGAATGGAATGGAATGGAATGGAATGGAATGGAATGGAATGGAATGGAATGGAATGGAATGGAATGGAATGAAATGGAATGGAATCGAATGGAATCGAATGGAATGGACTGTAATGAAATGGAATGGAATGGAATGGAATGGAATGGAATGGAATGGAATGGAATGGAATGGAATGGAATCAACCCGAGTAGAATGGAATGGATTGGAATGGAATGGAATGGAATGGAATCGAATGGAATGGAATGGAATGAACCCGAGTAGAACGGAATGGAATGGAATGGAATGGAATGGAATGGAATGGAATGGAATGGAATGGAATGGAATGGAATGGAATGGAATGGAATGGAATGGAATGGAATGGAATGGAATCAACCCGAGTAGAATGGAATGGATAGGAATGGAATGGAATGGAATGGAATGTAATTCAATAGAATGGAATGGAGGGGAATGGAAAGGAATGGAATGGAATGGAATGGAATCGAATGGAATCGAATGGAATCGAATGGAATGGAGTGGAATAGAGTGGAATCAACCCGAATAGAACGGAACGGAACGGAACGGAACGGAATGGAATAGAGTGAAATGGAATGGAATCAAATGGAGTCGAATGGAACCGAATGGAATGGAATGGAAGGGAATGGAATGGAATGGAATGGAATGGAATGGAATGGAATGAAATGGAATGGAATCAACCCGAGTAGAACAGAATGGAATGGAATGGAATGGAATGGAATGGAATGGAATGGAATGGAATGCAATGGAATGGAATGGAATGGAATAGAATGGAATTCAATGGAATGGAATGGAATGGAATGGAATGGAATGGAATGGAATGGAATGGAATGGAATGGAATCGAATGGAATCGAATGGAATGGAGTGGAATAGAGTGGAATCAACCCGAATAGAACGGAACGGAACGGAACGGAACGGAACGGAACGGAACGGAATGGAATGGAGTGAAATGGAATGGAATCAAATGGAGTCGAATGGAACCGAATGGAATGGAATGGAAGGGAATGGAATGGAATGGAATGGAATGGAATGGAATGGAATGGAATGGAATGGAATGGAATGGAATGGAATGGAATCAACCCGAGTAGAATGGAATGGATTGGAATGGAATGGAATGGAATGGAATCGAATGGAATGGAATGGAATCGAAAGGAATGGAAAGGAATGGAATGGACGCGAGTAGAATGGAATGGAATGGAATGCAATGGAATGGAATGGAATGGATTGGAATGAACCCGAGTAGAATGGAATGGAATGGAATGGAATGGAATGGAATGGAATGGAATGGAATGGAATGGAATGGAATCAACCCGAGTAGAATGGAATGGAATGGAATGGAATGGAATCAACCCGAGTAGAACGGAATGGAATGGAATGGAATGGAATGGAATGGAATGGAATGGAATTCAATGGAATGGAATTCAATGGAATAGAATGGAATGGAATGGAATGGAATGGAATGGAAAGGAATGAACCCGAGTAGAACGGAACGGAATGGAATGGAATGGAATGGAATGGAATGGAATGAAATGCAATGGAATCGAATGGAATCGAATGGAATGGACTGTAATGAAATGGAATGGAATGGAATGGAATGGAATGGAATGGAATGGAATGGAATGGAATCAACCCGAGTAGAATGGAATGGATTGGAATGGAATGGAATGGAATGGAATCGAATGGAATGGAATGGAATCGAAAGGAATGGAAAGGAATGGAATGGACGCGAGTAGAACGGAATGGAATGGAATGGAATGGAATGGAATGGAATGGAATGGAATGGAATGGAATGAACCCGAGTAGAACGGAATGGAATGGAATGGAATGGAATGGAATGGAATGGAATGGAATGGAATCAACCCGAGTAGAATGGAATGGATAGGAATGGAATGGAATGGAATGGAATGTAATTCAATAGAATGGAATGGAGGGGAATGGAAAGGAATGGAATGGAATGGAATGGAATCGAATGGAATCGAATGGAATCGAATGGAATGGAGTGGAATAGAGTGGAATCAACCCGAATAGAACGGAACGGAACGGAACGGAACGGAAGGGAACGGAATGGAATGGAGTGAAATGGAATGGAATCAAATGGAGTCGAATGGAACCGAATGGAATGGAATGGAAGGGAATGGAATGGAATGGAATGGAATGGAATGGAATCGAATGGAATCGAATGGAATGGACTGTAATGAAATGGAATGGAATGGAATGGAATGGAATGGAATGGAATGGAATGGAATGGAATCAACCCGAGTAGAATGGAATGGATTGGAATGGAATGGAATGGAATGGAATCGAATGGAATGGAATGGAATCGAAAGGAATGAAAAGGAATGGAATGGACGCGAGTAGAACGGAATGGAATGGAATGGAATGGAATGGAATGGAATGGAATGGAATGGAATGAACCCGAGTAGAACGGAATGGAATGGAATGGAATGGAATGGAATGGAATGGAATGGAATGGAATGGAATGGAATGGAATGGAATGGAATGGAATCAACCCGAGTAGAATGGAATGGATAGGAATGGAATGGAATGGAATGGAATGTAATTCAATAGAATGGAATGGAGGGGAATGGAAAGGAATGGAATGGAATGGAATGGAATCGAATGGAATCGAATGGAATCGAATGGAATGGAGTGGAATAGAGTGGAATCAACCCGAATAGAACGGAACGGAACGGAACGGAACGGAACGGAACGGAATGGAATGGAGTGAAATGGAATGGAATCAAATGGAGTCGAATGGAACCGAATGGAATGGAATGGAAGGGAATGGAATGGAATGGAATGGAATGGAATGGAATGGAATGGAATGGAATGGAATCAACCCGAGTAGAACAGAATGGAATGGAATGGAATGGAATGGAATGGAATGGAATGCAATGGAATGGAATGGAATGGAATAGAATGGAATTCAATGGAATGGAATGGAATGGAATGGAATGGAATGGAATGGAATGGAATGGAATGGAATCAACCCGAGTAGAATGGAATGGATTGGAATGGAATGGAATATAATGTAATGGAATGGAATGGAATCGAATGGAATCGAATGGAATCGAATGGAATGGAATGGAATGGAATGGAATGGAATGGAATGGAATGGAATGGAATCAACCCGAGTAGAACGGAATGGAATGGAATGGAATGGAATGGAATGGAATGGAATGGAATGGAATGGAATGCAATGAAATGGAATGGAATCGAATGGAATCGAATGGAATGGACTGTAATGAAATGGAATGGAATGGAATGGAATGGAATGGAATGGAATGGAATGGAATGGAATCAACCCGAGTAGAATGGAATGGATTGGAATGGAATGGAATGGAATGGAATCGAATGGAATGGAATGGAATCGAAAGGAATGGAAAGGAATGGAATGGACGCGAGTAGAACGGAATGGAATGGAATGGTATGGAATGGAATGGAATGGAATGGAATGGAATGGAATGAACCCGAGTAGAACGGAATGGAATGGAATGGAATGGAATGGAATGGAATGGAATGGAATGGAATGGAATGAAATGGAATGGAATCGAATGGAATCGAATGGAATGGACTGTAATGAAATGGAATGGAATGGAATGGAATGGAATGGAATGGAATGGAATGGAATGGAATGGAATGGAATGAAATCAACCCGAGTAGAATAGAATGGATTGGAATGGAATGGAATGGAATGGAATCGAATGGAATGGAATGGAATCGAAAGGAATGGAAAGGAATGGAATGGACGCGAGTAGAACGGAATGGAATGGAATGGAATGGAATGGAATGGAATGGAATGGAATGGAATGAACCCGAGTAGAACGGAATGGAATGGAATGGAATGGAATGGAATGGAATGGAATGGAATGGAATGGAATGGAATGGAATGGAATGGAATGGAATGGAATGGAATCAACCCGAGTAGAATGGAATGGATAGGAATGGAATGGAATGGAATGGAATGTAATTCAATAGAATGGAATGGAGGGGAATGGAAAGGAATGGAATGGAATGGAATGGAATCGAATGGAATCGAATGGAATCGAATGGAATGGAGTGGAATAGAGTGGAATCAACCCGAATAGAACGGAACGGAAAGGAACGGAACGGAACGGAACGGAATGGAATGGAGTGAAATGGAATGGAATCAAATGGAGTCGAATGGAACCGAATGGAAAGGAATGGAAGGGAATGGAATGGAATGGAATGGAATGGAATGGAATGGAATCGAATGGAATCGAATGGAATGGACTGTAATGAAATGGAATGGAATGGAATGGAATTGAATGGAATGGAATGGAATGGAATGGAATGGAATGGAATCAACCCGAGTAGAATGGAATGGATTGGAATGGAATGGAATGGAATGGAATCGAATGGAATGGAATGGAATCGAAAGGAATGGAAAGGAATGGAATGGACGCGAGTAGAACGGAATGGAATGGAATGGAATGGAATGGAATGGAATGGAATGGAATGGAATGGAATGGAATGGAATGGAATGAACCCGAGTAGAACGGAATGGAATGGAATGGAATGGAATGGAATGGAATGGAATGGAATGGAATGGAATGGAATGGAATCAACCCGAGTAGAATGGAATGGATAGGAATGGAATGGAATGGAATGGAATGTAATTCAATAGAATGGAATGGAGGGGAATGGAAAGGAATGGAATGGAATGGAATGGAATCGAATGGAATCGAATGGAATCGAATGGAATGGAGTGGAATAGAGTGGAATCAACCCGAATAGAACGGAACGGAACGGAACGGAACGGAACGGAATGGAATGGAGTGAAATTGAATGGAATCAAATGGAGTCGAATGGAACCGAATGGAATGGAATGGAAGGGAATGGAATGGAATGGAATGGAATGGAATGGAATGGAATGGAATGGAATGGAATCAACCTGAGTAGAACAGAATGGAATGGAATGGAATGGAATGGAATGGAATGGAATGCAATGGAATGGAATGGAATGGAATAGAATGGAATGGAATGGAATGGAATGGAATGGAATGGAATGGAATGGAATGGAATGGAATGGAATGGAATCAACCCGAGTAGAATGGAATGGAATGGAATGGAATGGAATATAATGTAATGGAAAAGAATGGAATCGAATGGAATCGAATGGAATAGAATGGAATGGAATGGAATGGAATGGAATGGAATGGAATGGAATGGAATGGAATCAACCCGAGTAGAACGGAATGGAATGGAATGGAATGGAATGGAATGGAATGGAATGGAATGGAATGGAATGGAATGGAATGGAATGAAATGGAATGGAATCGAATGGAATCGAATGGAATGGACTGTAATGAAATGGAATGGAATGGAATGGAATGGAATGGAATGGAATGGAATGGAATGGAATGGAATGGAATGGAATGGAATGGAATCAACCCGAGTAGAATGGAATGGATTGGAATGGAATGGAATGGAATGGAATCGAATGGAATGGAATGGAATGAACCCGAGTAGAACGGAATGGAATGGAATGGAATGGAATGGAATGGAATGGAATGGAATGGAATGGAATGGAATGGAATGGAATGGAATGGAATGGAATGGAATGGAATGGAATGGAATCAACCCGAGTAGAATGGAATGGATAGGAATGGAATGGAATGGAATGGAATGTAATTCAATAGAATGGAATGGAGGGGAATGGAAAGGAATGGAATGGAATGGAATGGAATCGAATGGAATCGAATGGAATCGAATGGAATGGAGTGGAATAGAGTGGAATCAACCCGAATAGAACGGAACGGAACGGAACGGAACGGAACGGAATGGAATAGAGTGAAATGGAATGGAATCAAATGGAGTCGAATGGAACCGAATGGAATGGAATGGAAGGGAATGGAATGGAATGGAATGGAATGGAATGGAATGGAATGAAATGGAATGGAATCAACCCGAGTAGAACAGAATGGAATGGAATGGAATGGAATGGAATGGAATGGAATGCAATGGAATGGAATGGAATGGAATAGAATGGAATTCAATGGAATGGAATGGAATGGAATGGAATGGAATCGAATGGAATGGAGTGGAATAGAGTGGAATCAACCCGAATAGAACGGAACGGAACGGAACGGAACGGAACGGAACGGAACGGAACGGAATGGAATGGAGTGAAATGGAATGGAATCAAATGGAGTCGAATGGAACCGAATGGAATGGAATGGAATGGAATGGAATGGAATGGAATGGAATGGAATGGAATGGAATGGAATGGAATGGAATGGAATCAACCCGAGTAGAATGGAATGGATTGGAATGGAATGGAATGGAATGGAATCGAATGGAATGGAATGGAATCGAAAGGAATGGAAAGGAATGGAATGGACGCGAGTAGAACGGAATGGAATGGAATGCAATGGAATGGAATGGAATGGATTGGAATGAACCCGAGTAGAATGGAATGGAATGGAATGGAATGGAATGGAATGGAATGGAATGGAATGGAATGGAATGGAATCAACCCGAGTAGAATGGAATGGAATGGAATGGAATGGAATCAACCCGAGTAGAATGGAATGGAATGGAATGGAATGGAATGGAATGGAATGGAATGGAATTCAATGGAATGGAATTCAATGGAATAGAATGGAATGGAATGGAATGGAATGGAAAGGAATGAACCCGAGTAGAACGGAACGGAATGGAATGGAATGAAATGGAATGGAATGGAATGAAATGCAATGGAATCGAATGGAATCGAATGGAATGGACTGTAATGAAATGGAATGGAATGGAATGGAATGGAATGGAATGGAATGGAATGGAATGGAATCAACCCGAGTAGAATGGAATGGATTGGAATGGAATGGAATGGAATGGAATCTAATGGAATGGAATGGAATCGAAAGGAATGGAAAGGAATGGAATGGACGCGAGTAGAACGGAATGGAATGGAATGGAATGGAATGGAATGGAATGGAATGGAATGGAATGAACCCGAGTAGAACGGAATGGAATGGAATGGAATGGAATGGAATGGAATGGAATGGAATGGAATGGAATGGAATGGAATGGAATGGAATCAACCCGAGTAGAATGGAATGGATAGGAATGGAATGGAATGGAATGGAATGTAATTCAATAGAATGGAATGGAGGGGAATGGAAAGGAATGGAATGGAATGGAACGGAATCGAATGGAATCTAATGGAATCGAATGGAATGGAGTGGAATAGAGTGGAATCAACCCGAATAGAACGGAACGGAACGGAACGGAACGGAACGGAACGGAATGGAATGGACTGAAATGGAATGGAATCAAATGGAGTCGAATGGAACAGAATGGAATGGAATGGAAGGGAATGGAATGGAATGGAATGGAATGGAATGGAATGGAATGGAATGGAATGGAATGGAATGGAATGGAATCAACCCGAGTAGAACAGAATGGAATGGAATGGAATGGAATGGAATGGAATGGAATGGAATGCAATGGAATGGAATGGAATGGAATAGAATGGAATTCAATGGAATGGAATGGAATGGAATGGAATGGAATGGAATGGAATGGAATGGAATCAACCCGAGTAGAATGGAATGGATTGGAATGGAATGGAATATAAAGTAATGGAATGGAATGGAATCGAATGGAATCGAATGGAATCGAATGGAATGGAATGGAAAGGAATCGAATGGAATGGAATGGAATGGAATCAAACCGAGTAGAACGGAATGGAATGGAATGAAACGGAATGGAATGGAATGGAATGGAATGCAATGAAATGGAATGGAATCGAATGGAATCGAATGGAATGGACTGTAATGAAATGGAATGGAATGGAATGGAATGGAATGGAATGGAATGGAATGGAATCAACCGGAGTAGAATGGAATGGATTGGAATGGAATGGAATGGAATGGAATCGAATGGAATGGAATGGAATCTAAAGGAATGGAAAGGAATGGAATGGACGCGAGTAGAACGGAATGGAATGGAATGGAATGGAATGGAATGGAATGGAATGGAATGAACCCGAGTAGAACGGAATGGAATGGAATGGAATGGAATGGAATGGAATGGAATGGAATGGAATCAACCCGAGTAGAACGGAATGGAATTGAATGGAATGGAAAGGAATGGAATTCAATGGAATGGAATTCAATGGAATGGAATTCAATGGAATAGAATGGAATGGAATGGAATGGAATGGAAAGGAATGAACCCGAGTAGAACGGAACGGAATGGAATGGAATGGAATGGAATGGAATGGAATGAAATGCAATGGAATCGAATGGAATCGAATGGAATGGACTGTAATGAAATGGAATGGAATGGAATGGAATGGAATGGAATGGAATGGAATGGAATGGAATCAACCCGAGTAGAATGGAATGGATTGGAATGGAATGGAATGGAATGGAATCTAATGGAATGGAATGGAATCGAAAGGAATGGAAAGGAATGGAATGGACGCGAGTAGAACGGAATGGAATGGAATGGAATGGAATGGAATGGAATGGAATGGAATGGAATGGAATGAACCCGAGTAGAACGGAATGGAATGGAATGGAATGGAATGGAATGGAATGGAATGGAATGGAATGGAATGGAATGGAATGGAATCAACCCGAGTAGAATGGAATGGATAGGAATGGAATGGAATGGAATGGAATGTAATTCAATAGAATGGAATGGAGGGGAATGGAAAGGAATGGAATGGAATGGAATGGAATCGAATGGAATCGAATGGAATCGAATGGAATGGAGTGGAATAGAGTGGAATCAACCCGAATAGAACGGAACGGAACGGAACGGAACGGAACGGAACGGAATGGAATGGAGTGAAATGGAATGGAATCAAATGGAGTCGAATGGAACAGAATGCAATGGAATGGAAGGGAATGGAATGGAATGGAATGGAATGGAATGGAATGGAATGGAATGGAATGGAATGGAATGGAATGGAATGGAATCAACCCGAGTAGAACAGAATGGAATGGAATGGAATGGAATGCAATGGAATGGAATGGAATGGAATAGGATGGAATTCAATGGAATGGAATGGAATGGAATGGAATGGAATGGAATGGAATGGAATGGAATCAACCCGAGTAGAATGGAATGGATTGGAATGGAATGGAATATAAAGTAATGGAATGGAATGGAATCGAATGGAATCGAATGGAATCGAATGGAATGGAATGGAATGGAATCGAATGGAATGGAATGGAATGGAATCAACCCGAGTAGAACGGAATGGAATGGAATGGAACGGAATGGAATGGAATGGAATGGAATGCAATGAAATGGAATGGAATCGAATGGAATCGAATGGAATGGACTGTAATGAAATGGAATGGAATGGAATGGAATGGAATGGAATGGAATGGAATGGAATGGAATGGAATCAACCCGAGTAGAATGGAATGGATTGGAATGGAATGGAATGGAATGGAATCGAATGGAATGGAATGGAATCGAAAGGAATGGAAAGGAATGGAATGGACGCGAGTAGAACGGAATGGAATGGAATGGAATGGAATGGAATGGAATGGAATGGAATGAACCCGAGTAGAACGGAATGGAATGGAATGGAATGGAATGGAATGGAATGGAATGGAATGGAATCAACCCGAGTAGAACGGAATGGAATTGAATGGAATGGAAAGGAATGGAATTCAATGGAATGGAATTCAATGGAATAGAATGGAATGGAATGGAATGGAATGGAATGAACCCGAGTAGAACGGAATGGAATGGAATGGAATGGAATGGAATGGAATGGAATGGAATGGAATGGAATCGAATGGAATCGAATGGAATGGAATGGAATGGAATGGAATGGAATGGAATGGAATGGAATCAACCCGAGTAGATTGGAATGGATTGGAATGGAATGAAATGGAATGGAATGGAATTCAAAGGAAAAAATGAAATGGAATGGAATGGAATGGAATGGAATGGAATGGAATGGAATAGAATCGAATGGAATCGAATGGAATCGAATGCAATGGAGTGGAATAGAATGGAATCAACCCGAGTAGAATGGAATGGAATGGAACGGAATTGAACGGAATGGAACGGAATGGAACGGAACGGAATGGAATGGAGTGAAATGGAATGGAATCGAATGGAATCGAACGGAACCAAATGGAATGGGAAGAAGGGAACGGAATGGAATGGAATGGAATGGAATGGAATGGAATCAACCCGAGTAGAATGGAATGGATTGGAATGGAATGGAATGGAATGGAATGGAATTCAATGGAATAGAATGAAATGGAATGGAATGGAATGGAATGGAATGGAATCGAGTGGAATCGAATGGAATCGAATGGAATGGAGTGGAAGAGAATGGAATCAACTCGAGTAGAACGGAATGGAACGCAACGGAATGGAACGGAATGGAACGGAATGAAACGGAACGGAATGGAATGGAGTGAAATGGAATGGAATCGAATGGAATCGAATGGAACTGAATGGAATGGAATGGAACGGAATGGAATGGAATGGACTGGAATGGAATGGAATCAACCCTAGTAGAATGTAATGTTTTGGAATGGAATGGAATGGAATGGAATGGAATGGAATCGAATGGAATGGAATGGAATGGAATGGAATGGAATGGAATCAACCCGAGTAGAACGGAATGGAATGGAATGGAATGGAATGGAATGGAATGGAATGGAATGGAATGGAATGGAATGGAATCCAATGGAATTGAATGGAATCGAATGGAATGGAATGGAATAGAATGTAATCAACCGGAGTAGAACGGAATGGAATGGAATGGAATGGAATGGAATGGAATGGAATGGAATGGAATGGAATGGAATGGAATGGAATCAACACAAGTAGAACGGAATGGAATGGAATGGAATGGAATGGAATGGAATGGAATGGAATGGAATGGAATGTAATGGAATGGAATGGAATGGAATGGAATCAACACGAGTAGAACGGAATGGAATGGAATGGAATGGAATGGAATGGAATGGAATTCAATTGAATGGAATGGAATGGAATGGAATCAACCCGAGTGGAACGGAATGGGATGGAATGGAAAGGAATGGAATGGAATGGAATGGAATGGAATTCATTGGAATGGAACGGAATGGAATGGAATGGAATGGAATGGAATGGAATGGAATGGAATGGAATGGAGTGGAGTGGAATGGAATGGAATGGAATGGAATGGAATGGAATGGAATGGAATGGAATTCAATGGAATAGAATGGAATGGAATGGAATGGAATGGAATCAACCCGAGTAGAAAGGAATGGAACGGAATGGAATGCAATGGAATGGAATGGAATGCAATGGAATGGAATGGAATGGAATTGAATGGAATGGAATGGAATGGAATGGAATGCAATGAAATGGAATGGAATCGAATGGAATCGAATGGAATGGACTGTAATGAAATGGAATGGAATGGAATGGAATGGAATGGAATGGAATGGAATGGAATGGAATGGAATGGAATGGAATCAACCCGAGTAGAATGGAATGGATTGGAATGGAATGGAATGGAATGGAATCGAATGGAATGGAATGGAATCGAAAGGAATGGAAAGGAATGGAATGGACGCGAGTAGAACGGAATGGAAAGGAATGGAATGGATTGGAATGGAATGAACACGAGTAGAACGGAATGGAATGGAATGGAATGGAATGGAATGGAATGGAATGGAATGGAATGGAATGGATTGGAATCAACCCGAGTAGAATGGAATGGATAGGAATGGAATGGAATGGAATGTAATTCAATAGAATGGAATGGAGGGGAATGGAAAGGAATGGAATGGAATGGAATGGAATGGAATGGAATGGAATGGAATGGAATGGAATCAACACGAGTAGAACGGAATGGAATGGAATGGAATGGAATGGAATGGAATGGAATTCAATTGAATGGAATGGAATGGAATGGAATCAACCCGAGTAGAACGGAATGGAATGGAATGGAACGGAATGGAATGGAATGGAATGGAATGGAATGGAATTCAATGGAATGGAACGGAACTGAACGGAATGGAATGGAATGAAATAGAATGGAATCAAATGGAGTCGAATGGAACCGAATGGAATGGAATGGAAGGGAATGGAATGGAATGGAATGGAATGGAATGGAATGGAATGGAATGGAATGGAATGGAATCAACCCGAGTAGAACAGAATGGAATGGAATGGAATGGAATGGAATGGAATGCAATGGAATGGAATGGAATGGAATAGAATGGAATTCAATGGAATGGAATGGAATGGAATGGAATGGAATGGAATGGAATGGAATGGAATCAACCCGAGTAGAACGGAATGGAATGGAATGGAATGAACCCGAGTAGAACGGAATGGAATGGAATGGAATTGAATGGAATGGAAAGGAATGGAATGGAATGGAATCGAATGGAATCGAAAGGAATGCAGTGGAATGGAATGGAATGGAATGGAATCGAATGGAATGGAATGGAATGGAATGGAATCGAATGGAATCGAATGGAATCGAATGGAATGGAATGGAATGGAATGGAATGGAAAGGAATGGAATGGAATGGAATCAACCCGAGTAGATTGGAATGGATTGGAATGGAATGGAATGGAATGGAATGGAATGGAATTCAATGGAAAAAATGAAATGGAATGGAATGGAATGGAATGGAATGGAATGGAATGGAATGGAATGGAATCGAATGGAATGGAATGGAATGGAATGGAATCGAATGGAATCGAATGGAATGGAATGGAATGGAATGGAATCGAATGGAATCGAATGGAATCAACCCGAGTAGATTGGAATGGATTGGAATGGAATGGAATGGAATGGAATGGAATGGAATGGAATCGAATGGAATCGAATGGAATCGAATGGAAAGGAGTGGAATAGAATGGAATCAACCCGAGTAGAACGGAATGGAATGGAACGGAACGGAACGGAACGGAACGGAATGGAACGGAACAGAACCGAATGGAATGGAGTGAAATGGAATGGAATTGAATGGAATCGAATGGAACCGAATGGAATGGAAAGAAGGGAATTAAATGGAATGGAATGGAATGGAATGGAATGGAATGGAATCAACCCGAGTAGAATGGAATGGATTGGAATGGAATGGAATGGAGTGGAATGGAATGGAATTCAATAGAACAGAATGGAATGGAATGGAATGGAATGGAATGGAATGGAATGGAATCGAATGGAATCGAATGGAATGGAATGGAATGGAGTGGAATAGAATGGAATCAACCTGAATAGAACGGAACGGAACGGAACGGAACGGAAAAGAACGGAATGGAATTGAATGAAATGGGATGGAATAGAATGGAATCGAAAGGAACCGAATGGAATGGAATGGAAGGGAATGGAATGGAATGGAATGGAATGGAATGGAATCAACCCGAGTAGAATGGAATGGATTGGAATGGAAAGGAATGGAGTGGCATGGAATGGAATGGAATAGAATGGAATGGAATGGAAAGGAATGGAATGGAATGGAATGGAATGGAATGGAATGGAAAGAAATGGAAAGGAATGGAATGGAATGGAATTCAATGGAATAGAATGGAATGGAATGGAATGGATTGGAATCGAATGGAATCGAATGGAATCGAATGGAATGGAATGGAATAGAATGGAATCAACACGAGTATAAAGGAAAGGAATGGAATGGAATGGAATCGAATGGAATGGAATGGAATGGAATGGAATGCAATGAAATGGAAAGGAATGGAATGGAATCGAATGGAATGGACTGGAATGAAATGGAAAGGAATGGAATGGACTGGAATGGAATGGAATGGAATCAACCCGAGTAGAATGGAATGGATTCGAATGGAATGGAATGGAATCGAATGGAATCAAATGGAACCGAATGGAATGGAATGGAAGGGAATGGAATGGAATGGAATGGAATGGAATGGAATCAACCCGAGTAGAATGGAATGGATTGGAATGGAATAGAATATAATGTAATGGAATGGAATGGAATCGAATGGAATCGAATGGAATCGAATGGAATGGAATAGAATGGAATGGAATGGAATGGAATCAACCCGAGTAGAACGGAATGGAATGGAATGGAATGGAATGGAATGGAATGGAATGGAATGGAATGGAATGGAATGGAATGGAATCAACGAGAGTAGAACGGAATGGAATGGAATGGAACGGAATCAACTCGAGTAGAAAGGAATGGAATGGAATGGAATGGAATGGAATGGAATGGAATGGAATGGAATGCAATGAAATGGAATGGAACGGAATGGAATCGAATAGAATGGACTGGAATGAAATGGAATGGAATGGAATGGAATGGAATGGAATGGAATGGAATGGAATCAACCCGAGTAGAATGGAATGGATTGGAATGGAATGGAATGGAATGAAATGGAATGGAATGGAATGGAATGGAATGGAATGGAATGGAATGGAATGGAATGAACCCCAGTAGAACGGAATGGAATGGAATGGAATGGAATGGAATGGAATGGAATGGATTGGAATGGAATGGAATCAACCCGAGTAGAATGGAATGGATAGGAATGGAATGGAATGGAATGGAATGTAATTCAATAGAAGAGAATGGAAGGGAATGGAAAGGAATGGAATGGAATGGAATGGAAAGGAATGGAATCGAATGGAATCAACCCGAGTAGAACGGAATGGAATGGAATGGAATGGAATGGAATGGAATGGAATGGAATCAACCCGAGTAGAATGGAATGGAATTGAATGGAGTGGAGTGGAATGGAATGGAATGGAATGGAATGGAATTCAATGGAATGGAATGGAATGGCATGGAAAGGAATGGAATGGAATCAACCCGAGTAGAATGGAATGGAATTGAATGGAGTGGAGTGGAATGGAATGGAATGGAATGGAATGGAATTCAATGGAATAGAATGGAATGGAATGGAATGGAATGGAATGGAATCACCTCGAGTAGAAAGGAATGGAATGGAATGGAATGGAATGGAATGGAATGGAATGGAATGGAATGCAATGAAATGGAATGGAATGGAATGGAATCGAATGGAATGGACTGGAATGAAATGGAATGGAATGGAATGGAATGGAATGGAATGGAATGGAATGGAATGGAATCAACCCAAGTAGAATGGAATGGATTGGAATGGAATGGAATGGAATGGAATCGAATGGAATGGAATGGAATGGAATGGAATGGAATGGAATGGAATGGAATCAACCCGAGTAGAATGGAATGGATAGGAATGGAATGGAATGGAATGGAACGTAATTCAATAGAATAGAATGGAAGGGAATGGAAAGGAATGGAATGGAATGGAATGGAATCGAATGGAATCGAATGGGATCGAATGGAATGGAGTGGAATAGAATGGAATCAACCCGAGTAGAATGGAATGGAATGGAACGGAACGGAACGGAACGGAACGGAACGGAACGGAATGGAATGGAGTGAAATGGAATGGAATCGAATGGAATCGAACGGAACCGAATGGAATGGAAAGAAGGGAACGGAATGGAATGGAATGGAATGGAATGGAATGGAATGGAATCAACCCGAGTAGAATGGAATGGATTGGAATGGAATGGAATGGAATGGAATGGAATGGAATGGAATGGAATTCAATAGAATAGAATGGAATGGAATGGAATGGAATGGAATGGAATGGAATGGAATGGAATGGAATGGAATCGAATGGAATCGAATGGAATCGAATGGAATGGAGTGGAATAGAATGGAATCAACCCGAATAGAACGGAACGGAACGGAACGGAATGGAACGGAATGGAATGGAGTGAAATGGAATGGAATCGAATGGAATCGAAAGGAACCGAATGGAATGGAATGGAAGGGAATGGAATGGAATTGAATGGAATGGAATGGAATGGAATCAACCCTAGTAGAATGGAATGGATTGGAATGGAATGGAATGGAATCGAATGCAATGCAATGGAATGGAATGGAATGGAATGGAATGGAATGGACCCGAGTAGAACGGAATGGAATGGAATGGAATGGAATGGAATGGAATGGAATGAACCCGAGTAGAACGGAATGGAATGGAATGGAATGGAATGGAATGGAATGGAATGGAATCGAAAGGAATGGAATGGAATGGAATGGAATGGAATGGAATGGAATGGAATGGAATTTAATCGAATGGAATCGAATGGAATGGAATGGAACGGAATGGAATCGAATGGAACGGAATGGAATGGAATGGAATGGAATGGAATGGAATCGAATGGAATGTAATGGAATCGAATGGATTGGAATGGAATGGAATGGAATGGAATGGAATGGAATGGAATGGAATGGAATGGAATCAACCCGAGTAGAATGGAATGGATTGGAATGGAATGGAATGGAATGGAATGGAATTCAACGGAATAGAATGAAATGGAATGGAATGGAATGGAATGGAATGGAATGGAATGGAATCGAATGGAATCGAATGGAATCGAATGGAATGGAGTGGAAGAGAATGGAAACAACTCGAGTAGAACGGAATGGAATGGAACGGAATGGAACGGAACGGAACGGAATGGAACGGAACGGAATGTAATGGAGTGAAATGGAATAAAATCGAATGGAATCGAATGGAACCGAATGGAATGGAATGGAACGGAATGGAATGGAATGGACTGGAATGGAATGGAATCAACCCTAGTAGAATGTAATGGATTGGAATGGAATGGAATGGAATGGAATGGAATGGAATGGAATCGAATGGAATCGAATGGAATCGAATGGAATGGAATGGAATGGAATGGCATGGAATGGAATTCAATGGAATGGAATGGAATGGAATGGAATGGAATGGAATGGAATCAACCCGAGTAGAATGGAATGGATTGGAATGGAATGGAATAAAATGTAATGGAATGGAATGGAATCGAATGGAATCGAATGGAATCGAATGGAATGGAATAGAATGGAATGGAATGGAACGGAATCAACCCGAGTAGAACGGAATGGAATGGAATGGAATGGAATGGAATGGAATGGAATGGAATAGAATGGAATGGAATGGAATGGAATTCAATGGAATGGAATGGAATGGAATGGAATGGAATGGAATGGAATGGAATGGAATGGAATCAACGCGAGTAGAACGGAATGGAATGGAATGGAATGGAATCAACTCGAGTAGAAAGGAATGGAATGGAATGGAATGGAATGGAATGGAATGGAATGCAATGAAATGGAATGGAATGGAATGGAATGGAATCGAATAGAATGGACTGGAATGAAATGGAATGGAATGGAATGGAATGGTAGGGAATGGAATGGAATGGAATGGAATGGAATGGAATGGAATGGAATCAACCCGAGTAGAATGGAATGGATTGGAATGGAATGGAATGGAATGGAATGTAATGGAATGGAATGTAATGGGATCGAATGGAATGGAAAGGAATGGAATGGACGCGAGTAGAACGGAATGGAATGGAATGGAATGGAATGGAATGGAATGGAATGGAATGGAATGAACCCGAGTAGAACGGAATGGAATGGAATGGAATGGAATGGAATGGAATGGAATGGAATGGAATGGAATGGAATGGAATGGAATCAACCCGAGTAGAATGGAATGGATAGGAATGGAATGGAATGGAATGGAATGTAATTCAATAGAAGAGAATGGAAGGGAATGGAAAGGAATAGAATGGAATGGAATGGAAAGGAATGGAATCGAATGGAATCAACCCGAGTAGAACGGAATGGAATGGAATGGAATGGAATGGAATGGAATGGAATGGAATGGAATGGAATGGAATGGAATGGAATTCAATGGAATGGAATGGAATGGAATGGAATGGAATGGAATGGAATGGAATCAACCCGAGTAGAATGGAATGGAATGGAATGGAATGGAATGGTATGGAATCAACCCGAGTAGAATGGAATGGAATGGAATGGAGTGGAGTGGAGTGGAATGGAATGGAATGGAATGGAATGGAATTCAATAGAATAGAATGGAATGGAATGGAATGGAATGGAATCAACCCGAGTAGAATGGAAAGATAGGAATGGAATGGAATTGAATGGAACGTAATTCAATAGAATAGAATGGAAGGGAATGGAAAGGAATGGAATGGAATGGAATGGAATCGAATGGAATCGAATGGGATCGAATGGAATGGAGTGGAATAGAATGGAATCAACCCGAATAGAACGGAACGGAATGGAACGGAACGGAACGGAGCGGAATGGAATGGAGTGAAACGGAATGGAATCAAATGGAATCGAATGGAACCGAATGGAATGGAATGGAAGGGAATGGAATGCAATGTAATGGAATGGAATGGAATGGAATCAACCCGAGTAGAATGGAATGGACTGGAATGGAATGGAATGGAATGGAATAGAGTGGAATCGAATGGAATGGAATGGAATGGAATGGAATGGAATGGAATGGAATGGAATGGAATGGAATCAACCCGAGTAGAACGGAATGGAATGGAATGGAATGGAATGGAATGGAATGGAATGGAATGGAATGGAATGGAATCAACCCGAGTAGAACGGAATGGAATGGAATGGAATGGAATGGAATTCAATGGAATGGAATTCAATGGAATGGAATTCAATGGAATAGAATGGAATGGAATGGAATGGAATGGAATGGAATGGAATGAACCTGAGTAGAACGGAATGGAATGGAATGGAATTGAATGGAATGGAATGGAATGGAATGGAATGGAATCGATTGGAATCGAATGGAATGGAATGGAATGGAATGGAATGGAATGGAATGGAATGGAATGGAATCGAATCGAATGGAATCGAATGGAATGGAATGGAATGGAATGGAATGGAATGGAATGGAATGGAATGGAATGGAATGGAAGGCAATGGAATGGAATGGAATGGAATGGAATCAACCCGAGTAGATTGGAATGGATTGGAATGGAATGAAATGGAATGGAATGGAATTCAATGGAAAAAATGAAATGGAATGGAATGGAATGGAATCGAATGGAATCGAATGGAATCGAATGGAATGGAGTGGAATAGAATGGAATCAACCCGAGTAGAATGGAATGGAATGGAACGGAACGGAACGGAACGGAACGGAACGGAACGGAACGGAACGGAATGGAATGGAGTTAAATGGAATGGAATCGAATGGAATCGAACGGAACCGAATGGAATGGAAAGAAGGGAACGGAATGGAATGGAATGGAATGGAATGGAATGGAATGGAATGGAATGGAATGGAATGGAATGGAATGGAATTGATTCGAATGGAATGGAATGGAATGGAATGGAATGGAATGGAATCAACCCGAGTAGAATGGAGTGGATTGGAATGGAATGGAATGGAATGGAATGGACTTCAATGGAATAGAATGGAATGGAATGGAATGGAATTGAATGGAATGGAATGGAATAGAATGGAATCGGATGGAATGGAGTGGAATGGAATGGAATGGAATGGAATGGAATGGAATCGAATGGAATGGAATGGAATGGAATGGAATGGAATGGAATGGAATGGAATGGAATGGAATGGAATCAACCCGAGTAGAACGGAATGGAATGGAATGGAATGGAATGGAATGGAATGGAATGGAATGGAATGGAATGGAATGGAATTCAATGGAATAGAATGGAATGGAATGGAATAGTATGGAATGGAATGGAATGGAATCGAATGGAATGGAATGGAATGGAATGGAATGGAATGGAATGGAATGGAATGGAATGTAATCAAACCGAGTAGAACGGAATGGATTGGAATGGAAAGGAATGGAATGGAATGGAATGGAATGAATGGCATGGAATGGAATGGAATGGAATGGAATGGAATCGAATGGAATGGAGTGGAGTGGAGGGGAATGGAATGGAATGGAATAGAATGGAATCGGATGGAATGGAGTGGAATGGAATGGAATGGAATGGAATGGAATGGAATGGAATCGAATGGAATGGAAAGGTATGGAATGGAATGGAATGGAATGGAATGGAATGGAATGGAATGGAATGGAATGGAATTCAATAGAATAGAATGGAATGGAATGGAATGGAATGGAATGGAATGGAATGGAATGGAATGCAATGGAATGGAATTCAATGGAATAGAATGGAATGGAATGGAACAGAATGGAATGGAATGGAATTGAATCGAATGGAATGGAATGGAATGGAATGGAATGGAATGGAATGGAATGGAATGGAATGGAATGGAATGGAATCAAACCGAGAAGAACGGAATGGATTGGAATGGAAAGGAATGGAATGGAATGGAATGGAATGAATGGAATGGAATGGAATGGAATGGAATGGAATCGAATGGAATCGAATGGAATCGAATGGAATGGAACGGAATGGATGGAATGGAACGGAATGGAATGGAATGGAACGGAATGGAATGGAATGGAACCGAATGAATGGAATGGAATGGAATGGAATGGAATGGAATGGAATGGAATGGAATGGAATGGAATCAACCCGAGTAGAACGGAATGGAATGGAATGGAATGGAATGGAATGGAATGGAATGGAATTCAATGGAATATAGTGGAATGGAATGGAATGGAATGGAATGGAATGGAATGGAATGGAATGGAATGGATTGGAATGGAATCAACACGAGTAGAACGGAATGGAATGGAATCGAACGGAATAGAATGGAATGGAATGTAATGGAATGTAATGGAATGTAATGTAATGGAATGGAATCGAATGGAATCGAATGGAATCGAATGGAATGGAATGGAATGGAATGGAATCGAATGGAATGGAACGGAATGGAATGGAATGGAATGGAATGGAATGGAATGGAATGGAATGGAATTCAATGGAATAGAATGGAATGGAATGGAATGGAATGGAATGGAATCGAATGGAATGGAATGGAATGGAATGGAATGGAATCAACCCGAGTAGAACGGAATGGAATGGAATGGAATGGAATGGAATGGAAAGGAATGGAATGGAATGGAATGGAATTCAATGGAATGGAATGGAATGGAATGGAAGGGAATGGAATCAACCCGAGTAGAACGGAATGGAATGGAATGGAATGGAATGGAATGGAATGGAATGGAATTCAATGGAATAGAATGGAATGGAATGGAATGGCATGGAATGAACCCGAGTAGAACGGAATGGAATGGAATGGAATGTAACGGAATGGAATGGAATGGAATGGAATGGAATGGAATGGAATGGAATGGAATGGAATCAACCCGAGTAGAATGGAATGGATTGGAATGGAATGGAATGGAATGGAATGGAATTCTATGGAATAGAATGAAATGAAATGGAATGGAATGGAATGGAATGGAATGGAATGGAATGGAATGGAATGGAATGGAATGGAATCAACCCGAGTAGAATGGAATGGATTGGAATGGAATGGAATGGAATGGAATGGAATGGAATGGAATGGAATGGAATGGAATGGAATCAACCCGAGTAGAACTGAAATGGATTGGAATGGAATGAAATGGAATGGAATGGAATGGAATGGAATGGAATGGAATGGAATCGAATGGAATCGAATGGAATCGAATGGAAAGAAGTGGAATAGAATGGAGTCAACCCGAGTATAAAGGAAAGGAATGGAACGGAAGAGAATGGAACGGAACGGAAAGGAATGGAATGGAGTGAAATGGAATGGAATCGAATGGAATCGAATGGAATGGAATGGAATGGAATGGAATCAACCCGAGTAGAACGGAATGGAATGGAATGGAATGGAATGGAATGGAATGGAATTTAATGGAATGGAATGGAATGGAATGGAATTCAATGGAATGGAATGGAATGGAATGGAATGGAATGGAATGGAATCGAATGGAATCGAATGGAATCGAATGGAATGGAATGGAATAGAATGGAAACAACCCGAGTAGAAAGGAAAGGAATGGAATGGAATGGAATGGAATGGAATGCAATGGAATGGAATGGAATGGAATGGAATGGAATGGAATGCAATGAAATGGAAAGGAATGGAATGGAATCGAATGGAATGGACTGGAATGAAATGGAAAGGAATTGAATGGACTGGAATGGAATGGAATGGAATCAACCCGAGTAGAATGGAATGGATTGGAATGGAATGGAATGGAATAGAATGGAATCAAATGGAACCGAATGGAATGGAATGGAAGGGAATGGAATGGAATGGAATGGAATGGAATGGAATCAACCCGAGTAGAATGGAATGCATTGGAATGGAATGGAATATAATGTAATGGAATGGAAAGGAATAGAATGGAATCGAATGGAATTGAATGGAATGGAATGGAATGGAATGGAATGGAATGGAATCAACCCGAGTAGAACGGAATGGAATGGAATGGAATGGAATGGAATGGAATGGAATGGAACGGAACGGAATGGAATGGAATGGAATGGAATGGAATGGAATGGAATGGAATGGAATGGAATGGAATCAACGCGAGTAGAACGGAATGGAATGGAATGGAATGGAATGGAATGGAATGGAATGGAATGGAATGGAGTGGAGTGGAGGGTAATGGAATGGAATGGAATGGAATGGCATGGAATTCAATGGAATAGAATGGAATGGAATGGAATGGAATGGAATCAACTCGAGTAGAAAGGAGTGGAATGGAATGGAATGGAATGGAAAGGAATGGAATGCAATGAAATGGAGTGGAGTGGAATGGAATCGAATCGAATGGACTGGAATGAATTGGAATGGAATGGAATGGAATGGAATGGAATGGAATGGAATGGAATGGAATGGAATCAACCCGAGTAGAATGGAATGGATTGGAATGGAATGGAATGGAATGGAATCGAATGGAATGGAATGGAATCGAATGGAATGGAAAGTAATGGAATGGACGCGAGTAGAACGGAATGGAATGGAATGGAATGGAATGGAATGGAATGGAATGGAATGGAATGGAATGGAATGAACCCGAGTATAACGGAATGGAATGGAATGGAATGGAATGGAATGGAATGGAATGGAATGGAATGGAATGGAATGGAATGGAATGGAATCAACCCGAGTAGAATGGAATGGATAGGAATGGAATGGAATGGAATGGAATATAATTCAGTAGAAGAGAATGGAAGGGAATGGAAAGGAATGGAAAGGAATGGAATGGAAAGGAAAGGAATCGAATGGAATCAACCATAGTAGAACGGAATGGAATGGAATGGAATGGAATGGAATGGAATGGAATGGAATGGAATGGAATTCAATGGAAAAAATGAAATGGAATGGAATGGAGTGGAATGGAATGGAATCGAATGGAATGGAATCGAATGGAATTGAATTGAATCGAATGGAATGGAGTGGAATAGAATGGAATCAACCCGAGTAGAATGGAATGGAATGGAACGGAACGGAGCGGAACGGAACGGAACGGAACGGAACGGAACGGAATGGAATGGAGTGAAATGGAATGGAATCGAATGGAATCGTACGGAACCGAATGGAATGGAAAGAAGGGAACGGAATGGAATGGAATGGAATGGAATGGAATGGAATCAACCCGAGTAGAATGGAATGGATTGGAATGGAATGGAATGGAATGGAATGGAATGGAATTCAATAGAATATAATGGAATGGAATGGAATGGAATGGAATGGAATGGAATGGAATGGAATGGAATGGAATCGAATGGAATCGAATGGAATGGAGTGGAATAGAATGGAATCAACCCGAATGGAACGGAACGGAACGGAACGGAATGGAACGGAATGGAATGGAGTGAAATGGAATGGAATCGAATGGAATCGAAAGGAACCGAATGGAATGGAATGGAAGGGAATGGAATGGAATGGAATGCAATGGAATGGAATGGAATGGAATAGAATGGAATTCAGTGGAATGGAATGGAATGGAATGGAATGGAATGGAATGGAATGGAATGGAATGGAATGGAATCAACCCGAGTAGAATGGAATGGATTGGAATGGAATGGAATATAATGTAATGGAATGGAATGGAATCGAATGGAATCGAATGGAATCGAATGGAATGGAATGGAATGGAATGGAATGGAATGGAATGGAATGGAATCAACCCGAGTAGAACGGAATGGAATGGAATGGAATGGAATGGAATGGAATGGAATGGAATGGAATGGAATGGAATGGAATGCAATGAAATGGAATGGAATCGAATGGAATGGAATGGAATGGAATGGACTGTAATGAAATGGAATGGAATGGAATGGAATGGAATGGAATGGAATGGAATGGAATGGTATGGAATGGAATGGAATCAACCCGAGTAGAATGGAATGGATTGGAATGGAATGGAATGGAATGGAATGGAATGGAATGGACGCGAGTAGAATGGAATGGAATGGAATGGAATGGAATGGAATGGAATGGAATGGAATGGAATGAACCCGAGTAGAACGGAATGGAATGGAATGGAATGGAATGGAATGGAATGGAATGGAATGGAATGGAATGGAATGGAATGGAATGGAATGCAATTCAATTGAATGGAATGGAATGGAATGGAATCAACCCGAGTAGAACGGAATGGAATGGAATGGAATGGAATGGAATCAACACGAGTAGAACGGAATGGAATGGAATGGAATGGAATGGAATGGAATGGAATGGAATTCAATTGAATGGAATGGAATGGAATGGAATCAACCCGAGTAGAACGGAATGGAATGGAATGGAAAGGAATGGAATGGAATGGAATGGAATGGAATGGAATTCAATGGAATGGAACGGAATGGAATGGAATGGAATGGAATGGAATGGAATAAAATGGAATGGAATGGAATGGAGTGGAGTGGAATGGAATGGAATGGAATGGAATGGAATGGAATGGAATGGAATGGAATTGAGTGGAATGGAATGGAATGCAATGGAATGGAATGGAATGGAATGGAATGGAATCAACACGAGTAGAACGGAATGGAATGGAATGGAATGGAATGGAATTCATTTGAATGGAATGGAATGGAATGGAATCAACCCGAGTAGAACGGAATGGAATGGAATGGAAAGGAATGGAATGGAATGGAATGGAATGGAATTCAATGGAATGGAACGGAATGGAATGGAATGGAATGGAATGGAATGGAATGGAATGGAATGGAGTGGAATGGAATGGAATGGAATGGAATGGAATGGAATGGAATGGAATTCAATGGAATAGAATGGAATGGAATGGAATGGAATGGAATCAACCCGAGTAGAAAGGAATGGAACGGAATGGAATGCAATGGAATGGAATGGAATGGAATGGAATGGAATGGAATGGAATGGAATGGAATGCAATGAAATGGAATGGAATCGAATGGAATCGAATGGAATGGACTGTAATGAAATGGAATGGAATGGAATGGAATGGAATGGAATGGAATGGAATGGAATGGAATGGAATGGAATCAACCCGAGTAGAATGGAATGGATTGGAATGGAATGGAATGGAATGGAATCGAATGGAATGGAATGGAATCAAAAGGAATGGAAAGGAATGGAATGGACGCGAGTAGAACGGAATGGAATGGAATGGAATGGAATGGAATGGAATGGAATGGAATGGAATGGAATGGAATGGAATGGAATGAACCCGAGTAGAACGGAATGGAATGGAATGGAATGGAATGGAAAGGAATGGAATGGAATGGAATTCATTTGAATGGAATGGAATGGAATGGAATCAACCCGAGTAGAACGGAATGGAATGGAATGGAAAGGAATGGAATGGAATGGAATGGAATGGAATTCAATGGAATGGAACGGAATGGAATGGAATGGAATTGAATGGAATGGAATGGAATGGAATGGAGTGGAATGGAATGGAATGGAATGGAATGGAATGGAATGGAATGGAATTCAATGGAATAGAATGGAATGGAATGGAATGGAATGGAATCAACCCGAGTAGAAAGGAATGGAACGGAATGGAATGCAATGGAATGGAATGGAATGCAATGGAATGGAATGGAATGGAATGGAATGGAATGGAATGGAATGGAATGGAATGGAATGCAATGAAATGGAATGGAATCGAATGGAATCGAATGGAATGGACTGTAATGAAATGGAATGGAATGGAATGGAATGGAATGGAATGGAATGGAATGGAATGGAATGGAATGGAATGGAATCAACCCGAGTAGAATGGAATGGATTGGAATGGAATGGAATGGAATGGAATCGAATGGAATGGAATGGAATCAAAGGGAATGGAAAGGAATGGAATGGACGCGAGTAGAACGGAATGGAATGGAATGGAATGGAATGGAATGGAATGGAATGGAATGGAATGGAATGGAATGGAATGGAATGAACCCGAGTAGAACGGAATGGAATGGAATGGAATGGAATGGAAAGGAATGGAATGGAATGGAATGGAATGGAAAGGAATCAACCCGAGTAGAATGGAATGGATAGGAATGGAATGGAATGGAATGGAATGTAATTCAATAGAATGGAATGGAGGGGAATGGAAAGGAATGGAATGGAATGGAATGGAATGGAATGGAATGGAATCGAATGGAATCGAATGGAATGGAGTGGAATAGAGTGGAATCAACCCGAATAGAACGGAACGGAACGGAACGGAACGGAACGGAACGGAACGGAATGGAATGGAGTGAAATGGAATGGAATCAAATGGAGTCGAATGGAACCGAATGGAACGGAATGGAAGGGAATGGAATGGAATGGAATGGAATGGAATGGAATGGAATGGAATGGAATGGAATGGAATGGAATGGAATGGAATGGAATGGAATGGAATGGAATCAACCCGAGTAGAATGGAATGGATTGGAATGGAATGGAATGGAATGGAATCGAATGGAATGGAATGGAATCGAAAGGAATGGAAAGGAATGGAATGGACGCGAGTAGAACGGAATGGAATAGAATGGAATGGAATGGAATGGAATGGATTGGAATGAACCCGAGTAGAATGGAATGGAATGGAATGGAATGGAATGGAATGGAATGGAATGGAATGGAATCAACCCGAGTAGAATGGAATGGAATGGAATGGAATGGAATCAACCCGAGTAGAAAGGAATGGAATGGAATGGAATGGAATGGAATGGAATGGAATTCAATGGAATGGAATTCAATGGAATAGAATGGAATGGAATGGAATGGAATATAATTCAGTAGAAGAGAATGGAAGGGAATGGAAAGGAATGGAAAGGAATGGAATGGAAAGGAAAGGAATCGAATGGAATCAACCATAGTAGAACGGAATGGAATGGAATGGAATGGAATGGAATGGAATGGAATGGAATGGAATGGAATCGAATGGAATGGAATGGAATGGAATGGAATGGAATGGAATCAACCCGAGTAGATTGGAATGGATTGGAATGGAATGAAATGGAATGGAATGGAATTCAATGGAAAAAATGAAATGGAATGGAATGGAGTGGAATGGAATGGAATCGAATGGAATGGAATCGAATGGAATTGAATGGAATCGAATGGAATGGAGTGGAATAGAAAGGAATCAACCCGAGTAGAATGGAATGGAATGGAACGGAACGGAGCGGAACGGAACGGAACGGAACGGAACGGAACGGAACGGAATGGAATGGAGTGAAATGGAATGGAATCGAATGGAATCGTACGGAACCGAATGGAATGGAAAGAAGGGAACGGAATGGAATGGAATGGAATGGAATGGAATGGAATCAACCCGAGTAGAATGGAATGGATTGGAATGGAATGGAATGGAATGGAATGGAATGGAATTCAATAGAATATAATGGAATGGAATGGAATGGAATGGAATGGAATGGAATGGAATGGAATGGAATCGAATGGAATCGAATGGAATGGAGTGGAATAGAATGGAATCAACCCGAATAGAACGGAACGGAACGGAACGGAATGGAACGGAATGGAATGGAGTGAAACGGAATGGAATCGAATGGAATCGAAAGGAACCGAATGGAATGGAATGGAAGGGAATGGAATGGAATGGAATGCAATGGAATGGAATGGAATGGAATAGAATGGAATTCAATGGAATGGAATGGAATGGAATGGAATGGAATGGAATGGAATGGAATGGAATGGAATGGAATCAACCCGAGTAGAATGGAATGGATTGGAATGGAATGGAATATAATGTAATGGAATGGAATGGAATCGAATGGAATCGAATGGAATCGAATGGAATGGAATGGAACGGAAAGAAATGGAATGGAATCAACCCGAGTAGAACGGAATGGAATGGAATGGAATGGAATGGAATGGAATGGAATGGAATGGAATGGAATGCAATGAAATGGAATGGAATCGAATGGAATGGAATGGAATGGACTGTAATGAAATGGAATGGAATGGAATGGAATGGAATGGAATGGAATGGAATGGAATGGAATGGAATGGAATCAACCCGAGTAGAATGGAATGGATTGGAATGGAATGGAATGGAATGGAATCGAATGGAATGGAATGGAATCGAAAGGAATGGAAAGGAATGGAATGGACGCGAGTAGAACGGAATGGAATGGAATGGAATGGAATGGAATGGAATGGAATGGAATGGAATGGAATGAACCCGAGTAGAACGGAATGGAATGGAATGGAATGGAATGGAATGGAATGGAATGGAATGGAATGGAATGGAATTCAATGGAATGGAATGGAATGGAATGGAATCAACCCGAGTAGAACGGAATGGAATGGAATGGAATGGAATGGAATGGAATCAACACGAGTAGAACGGAATGGAATGGAATGGAATGGAATCGAATGGAATGGAGTGGAATAGAATTGAATCAACCCGAATGGAACGGAACGGAACGGAACGGAATGGAACGGAATGGAATGGAGTGAAATGGAATGGAATCGAATGGAATCGAAAGGAACCGAAAGGAATGGAATGGAAGGGAATGGAATGGAATGGAATGCAATGGAATGGAATGGAATGGAATAGAATGGAATTCAGTGGAATGGAATGGAATGGAATGGAATGGAATGGAATGGAATGGAATGGAATGGAATGGAATCAACCCGAGTAGAATGGAATGGATTGGAATGGAATGGAATATAATGTAATGGAATGGAATGGAATCGAATGGAATCGAATGGAATCGAATGGAATGGAATGGAATGGAATGGAATGGAATGGAATCAACCCGAGTAGAATGGAATGGAATGGAATGGAATGGAATGGAATGGAATGGAATGGAATGGAATGGAATGGAATGGAATGGAATGGAATGCAATGAAATGGAATGGAATCGAATGGAATGGAATGGAATGGAATGGACTGTAATGAAATGGAATGGAATGGAATGGAATGGAATGGAATGGAATGGAATGGTATGGAATGGAATGGAATCAACCCGAGTAGAATGGAATGGATTGGAATGGAATGGAATGGAATGGAATGGAATGGAATGGACGCGAGTAGAACGGAATGGAATGGAATGGAATGGAATGGAATGGAATGGAATGGAATGGAATGAACCCGAGTAGAACGGAATGGAATGGAATGGAATGGAATGGAATGGAATGGAATGGAATGGAATGGAATGGAATGGAATGGAATGCAATTCAATTGAATGGAATGGAATGGAATGGAATCAACCCGAGTAGAACGGAATGGAATGGAATGGAATGGAATGGAATCAACACGAGTAGAACGGAATGGAATGGAATGGAATGGAATGGAATGGAATGGAATGGAATTCAATTGAATGGAATGGAATGGAATGGAATCAACCCGAGTAGAACGGAATGGAATGGAATGGAAAGGAATGGAATGGAATGGAATGGAATGGAATGGAATTCAATGGAATGGAACGGAATGGAATGGAATGGAATGGAATGGAATGGAATGGAATGGAATGGAATGGAGTGGAGTGGAATGGAATGGAATGGAATGGAATGGAATGGAATGGAATGGAATGGAATGGAATTGAGTGGAATGGAATGGAATGCAATGGAATGGAATGGAATGGAATGGAATGGAATGGAATCAACACGAGTAGAACGGAATGGAATGGAATGGAATGGAATGGAATTCATTTGAATGGAATGGAATGGAATGGAATCAACCCGAGTAGAACGGAATGGAATGGAATGGAAAGGAATGGAATGGAATGGAATGGAATGGAATTCAATGGAATGGAACGGAATGGAATGGAATGGAATGGAATGGAATGGAATGGAATGGAATGGAGTGGAATGGAATGGAATGGAATGGAATGGAATGGAATGGAATGGAATGGAATGGAATTCAATGGAATAGAATGGAATGGAATGGAATGGAATGGAATCAACCCGAGTAGAAAGGAATGGAACGGAATGGAATGCAATGGAATGGAATGGTATGGAATGGAATGGAATGGAATGGAATGGAATGGAATGGAATGGAATGCAATGAAATGGAATGGAATCGAATGGAATCGAATGGAATGGACTGTAATGAAATGGAATGGAATGGAATGGAATGGAATGGAATGGAATGGAATGGAATGGAATGGAATGGAATGGAATCAACCCGAGTAGAATGGAATGGATTGGAATGGAATGGAATGGAATGGAATCGAATGGAATGGAATGGAATCAAAAGGAATGGAAAGGAATGGAATGGACGCGAGTAGAACGGAATGGAATGGAATGGAATGGAATGGAATGGAATGGAATGGAATGGAATGGAATGGAATGAACCCGAGTAGAACGGAATGGAATGGAATGGAATGGAATGGAAAGGAATGGAATGGAATGGAATTCATTTGAATGGAATGGAATGGAATGGAATCAACCCGAGTAGAACGGAATGGAATGGAATGGAAAGGAATGGAATGGAATGGAATGGAATGGAATTCAATGGAATGGAACGGAATGGAATGGAATGGAATGGAATGGAATGGAATGGAATGGAATGGAGTGGAATGGAATGGAATGGAATGGAATGGAATGGAATGGAATGGAATTCAATGGAATAGAATGGAATGGAATGGAATGGAATGGAATCAACCCGAGTAGAAAGGAATGGAACGGAATGGAATGCAATGGAATGGAATGGAATGCAATGGAATGGAATGGAATGGAATGGAATGGAATGGAATGGAATGGAATGGAATGGAATGGAATGCAATGAAATGGAATGGAATCGAATGGAATCGAATGGAATGGACTGTAATGAAATGGAATGGAATGGAATGGAATGGAATGGAATGGAATGGAATGGAATGGAATGGAATGGAATGGAATCAACCCGAGTAGAATGGAATGGATTGGAATGGAATGGAATGGAATGGAATGGAGTGGAATGGAATGGAATCGAATGGAATGGAATCGAATGGAATTGAATGGAATCGAATGGAATGGAGTGGAATAGAAAGGAATCAACCCGAGTAGAATGGAATGGAATGGAACGGAACGGAGCGGAACGGAACGGAACGGAACGGAACGGAACGGAACGGAATGGAATGGAGTGAAATGGAATGGAATCGAATGGAATCGTACGGAACCGAATGGAATGGAAAGAAGGGAACGGAATGGAATGGAATGGAATGGAATGGAATGGAATCAACCCGAGTAGAATGGAATGGATTGGAATGGAATGGAATGGAATGGAATGGAATGGAATTCAATAGAATATAATGGAATGGAATGGAATGGAATGGAATGGAATGGAATGGAATGGAATGGAATCGAATGGAATCGAATGGAATGGAGTGGAATAGAATGGAATCAACCCGAATAGAACGGAACGGAACGGAACGGAATGGAACGGAATGGAATGGAGTGAAACGGAATGGAATCGAATGGAATCGAAAGGAACCGAATGGAATGGAATGGAAGGGAATGGAATGGAATGGAATGCAATGGAATGGAATGGAATGGAATAGAATGGAATTCAATGGAATGGAATGGAATGGAATGGAATGGAATGGAATGGAATGGAATGGAATGGAATGGAATGGAATCAACCCGAGTAGAATGGAATGGATTGGAATGGAATGGAATATAATGTAATGGAATGGAATGGAATCGAATGGAATCGAATGGAATCGAATGGAATGGAATGGAACGGAAAGAAATGGAATGGAATCAACCCGAGTAGAACGGAATGGAATGGAATGGAATGGAATGGAATGGAATGGAATGGAATGGAATGGAATGGAATGGAATGCAATGAAATGGAATGGAATCGAATGGAATGGAATGGAATGGACTGTAATGAAATGGAATGGAATGGAATGGAATGGAATGGAATGGAATGGAATGGAATGGAATGGAATGGAATCAACCCGAGTAGAATGGAATGGATTGGAATGGAATGGAATGGAATGGAATCGAATGGAATGGAATGGAATCGAAAGGAATGGAAAGGAATGGAATGGACGCGAGTAGAACGGAATGGAATGGAATGGAATGGAATGGAATGGAATGGAATGGAATGGAATGAACCCGAGTAGAACGGAATGGAATGGAATGGAATGGAATGGAATGGAATGGAATGGAATGGAATGGAATGGAATTCAATGGAATGGAATGGAATGGAATGGAATCAACCCGAGTAGAACGGAATGGAATGGAATGGAATGGAATGGAATGGAATCAACACGAGTAGAACGGAATGGAATGGAATGGAATGGAATCGAATGGAATGGAGTGGAATAGAATGGAATCAACCCGAATGGAACGGAACGGAACGGAACGGAATGGAACGGAATGGAATGGAGTGAAATGGAATGGAATCGAATGGAATCGAAAGGAACCGAATGGAATGGAATGGAAGGGAATGGAATGGAATGGAATGCAATGGAATGGAATGGAATGGAATAGAATGGAATTCAGTGGAATGGAATGGAATGGAATGGAATGGAATGGAATGGAATGGAATGGAATGGAATGGAATGGAATCAACCCGAGTAGAATGGAATGGATTGGAATGGAATGGAATATAATGTAATGGAATGGAATGGAATCGAATGGAATCGAATGGAATCGAATGGAATGGAATGGAATGGAATGGAATGGAATGGAATCAACCCGAGTAGAATGGAATGGAATGGAATGGAATGGAATGGAATGGAATGGAATGGAATGGAATGGAATGGAATGCAATGAAATGGAATGGAATCGAATGGAATGGAATGGAATGGAATGGACTGTAATGAAATGGAATGGAATGGAATGGAATGGAATGGAATGGAATGGAATGGTATGGAATGGAATGGAATCAACCCGAGTAGAATGGAATGGATTGGAATGGAATGGAATGGAATGGAATGGAATGGAATGGACGCGAGTAGAACGGAATGGAATGGAATGGAATGGAATGGAATGGAATGGAATGGAATGGAATGAACCCGAGTAGAACGGAATGGAATGGAATGGAATGGAATGGAATGGAATGGAATGGAATGGAATGGAATGGAATGGAATGGAATGGAATGCAATTCAATTGAATGGAATGGAATGGAATGGAATCAACCCGAGTAGAACGGAATGGAATGGAATGGAATGGAATGGAATCAACACGAGTAGAACGGAATGGAATGGAATGGAATGGAATGGAATGGAATGGAATGGAATTCAATTGAATGGAATGGAATGGAATGGAATCAACCCGAGTAGAACGGAATGGAATGGAATGGAAAGGAATGGAATGGAATGGAATGGAATGGAATGGAATTCAATGGAATGGAACGGAATGGAATGGAATGGAATGGAATGGAATGGAATGGAATGGAATGGAATGGAGTGGAGTGGAATGGAATGGAATGGAATGGAATGGAATGGAATGGAATGGAATTGAGTGGAATGGAATGGAATGCAATGGAATGGAATGGAATGGAATGGAATGGAATGGAATGGAATCAACACGAGTAGAACGGAATGGAATGGAATGGAATGGAATGGAATTCATTTGAATGGAATGGAATGGAATGGAATCAACCCGAGTAGAACGGAATGGAATGGAATGGAAAGGAATGGAATGGAATGGAATGGAATGGAATTCAATGGAATGGAACGGAATGGAATGGAATGGAATGGAATGGAATGGAATGGAATGGAATGGAGTGGAATGGAATGGAATGGAATGGAATGGAATGGAATGGAATGGAATGGAATTCAATGGAATAGAATGGAATGGAATGGAATGGAATGGAATCAACCCGAGTAGAAAGGAATGGAACGGAATGGAATGCAATGGAATGGAATGGAATGGAATGGAATGGAATGGAATGGAATGGAATGGAATGGAATGGAATGGAATGCAATGAAATGGAATGGAATCGAATGGAATCGAATGGAATGGACTGTAATGAAAAGGAATGGAATGGAATGGAATGGAATGGAATGGAATGGAATGGAATGGAATGGAATGGAATCAAACCGAGTAGAATGGAATGGATTGGAATGGAATGGAATGGAATGGAATCGAATGGAATGGAATGGAATCAAAAGGAATGGAAAGGAATGGAATGGACGCGAGTAGAACGGAATGGAATGGAATGGAATGGAATGGAATGGAATGGAATGAACCCGAGTAGAACGGAATGGAATGGAATGGAATGGAATGGAAAGGAATGGAATGGAATGGAATTCATTTGAATGGAATGGAATGGAATGGAATCAACCCGAGTAGAACGGAATGGAATGGAATGGAAAGGAATGGAATGGAATGGAATGGAATGGAATTCAATGGAATGGAACGGAATGGAATGGAATGGAATTGAATGGAATGGAATGGAATGGAATGGAGTGGAATGGAATGGAATGGAATGGAATGGAATGGAATGGAATGGAATTCAATGGAATAGAATGGAATGGAATGGAATGGAATGGAATCAACCCGAGTAGAAAGGAATGGAACGGAATGGAATGCAATGGAATGGAATGGAATGCAATGGAATGGAATGGAATGGAATGGAATGGAATGGAATGGAATGGAATGGAATGGAATGCAATGAAATGGAATGGAATCGAATGGAATCGAATGGAATGGACTGTAATGAAATGGAATGGAATGGAATGGAATGGAATGGAATGGAATGGAATGGAATGGAATGGAATGGAATGGAATCAACCCGAGTAGAATGGAATGGATTGGAATGGAATGGAATGGAATGGAATCGAATGGAATGGAATGGAATCAAAGGGAATGGAAAGGAATGGAATGGACGCGAGTAGAACGGAATGGAATGGAATGGAATGGAATGGAATGGAATGGAATGGAATGGAATGGAATGGAATGGAATGGAATGAACCCGAGTAGAACGGAATGGAATGGAATGGAATGGAATGGAAAGGAATGGAATGGAATGGAATGGAATGGAAAGGAATCAACCCGAGTAGAATGGAATGGATAGGAATGGAATGGAATGGAATGGAATGTAATTCAATAGAATGGAATGGAGGGGAATGGAAAGGAATGGAATGGAATGGAATGGAATGGAATGGAATGGAATCGAATGGAATCGAATGGAATGGAGTGGAATAGAGTGGAATCAACCCGAATAGAACGGAACGGAACGGAACGGAACGGAACGGAACGGAACGGAATGGAATGGAGTGAAATGGAATGGAATCAAATGGAGTCGAATGGAACCGAATGGAATGGAATGGAAGGGAATGGAATGGAATGGAATGGAATGGAATGGAATGGAATGGAATGGAATGGAATGGAATGGAATGGAATGGAATGGAATGGAATGGAATCAACCCGAGTAGAATGGAATGGATTGGAATGGAATGGAATGGAATGGAATCGAATGGAATGGAATGGAATCGAAAGGAATGGAAAGGAATGGAATGGACGCGAGTAGAACGGAATGGAATAGAATGGAATGGAATGGAATGGAATGGATTGGAATGAACCCGAGTAGAATGGAATGGAATGGAATGGAATGGAATGGAATGGAATGGAATGGAATGGAATCAACCCGAGTAGAATGGAATGGAATGGAATGGAATGGAATCAACCCGAGTAGAAAGGAATGGAATGGAATGGAATGGAATGGAATGGAATGGAATTCAATGGAATGGAATTCAATGGAATAGAATGGAATGGAATGGAATGGAATATAATTCAGTAGAAGAGAATGGAAGGGAATGGAAAGGAATGGAAAGGAATGGAATGGAAAGGAAAGGAATCGAATGGAATCAACCATAGTAGAACGGAATGGAATGGAATGGAATGGAATGGAATGGAATGGAATGGAATGGAATGGAATCGAATGGAATGGAATGGAATGGAATGGAATGGAATGGAATCAACCCGAGTAGATTGGAATGGATTGGAATGGAATGAAATGGAATGGAATGGAATTCAATGGAAAAAATGAAATGGAATGGAATGGAGTGGAATGGAATGGAATCGAATGGAATGGAATCGAATGGAATTGAATGGAATCGAATGGAATGGAGTGGAATAGAATGGAATCAACCCGAGTAGAATGGAATGGAATGGAACGGAACGGAGCGGAACGGAACGGAACGGAACGGAACGGAACGGAACGGAATGGAATGGAGTGAAATGGAATGGAATCGAATGGAATCGTACGGAACCGAATGGAATGGAAAGAAGGGAACGGAATGGAATGGAATGGAATGGAATGGAATGGAATCAACCCGAGTAGAATGGAATGGATTGGAATGGAATGGAATGGAATGGAATGGAATGGAATTCAATAGAATATAATGGAATGGAATGGAATGGAATGGAATGGAATGGAATGGAATGGAATGGAATCGAATGGAATCGAATGGAATGGAGTGGAATAGAATGGAATCAACCCGAATAGAACGGAACGGAACGGAACGGAATGGAACGGAATGGAATGGAGTGAAACGGAATGGAATCGAATGGAATCGAAAGGAACCGAATGGAATGGAATGGAAGGGAATGGAATGGAATGGAATGCAATGGAATGGAATAGAATGGAATAGAATGGAATTCAATGGAATGGAATGGAATGGAATGGAATGGAATGGAATGGAATGGAATGGAATGGAATGGAATGGAATCAACCTGAGTAGAATGGAATGGATTGGAATGGAATGGAATATAATGTAATGGAATGGAATGGAATCGAATGGAATCGAATGGAATCGAATGGAATGGAATGGAACGGAAAGAAATGGAATGGAATCAACCCGAGTAGAACGGAATGGAATGGAATGGAATGGAATGGAATGGAATGGAATGGAATGGAATGGAATGGAATGGAATGGAATGGAATGCAATGAAATGGAATGGAATCGAATGGAATGGAATGGAATGGACTGTAATGAAATGGAATGGAATGGAATGGAATGGAATGGAATGGAATGGAATGGAATGGAATGGAATGGAATCAACCCGAGTAGAATGGAATGGATTGGAATGGAATGGAATGGAATGGAATCGAATGGAATGGAATGGAATCGAAAGGAATGGAAAGGAATGGAATGGACGCGAGTAGAACGGAATGGAATGGAATGGAATGGAATGGAATGGAATGGAATGGAATGGAATGAACCCGAGTAGAACGGAATGGAATGGAATGGAATGGAATGGAATGGAATGGAATGGAATGGAATGGAATGGAATTCAATTGAATGGAATGGAATGGAATGGAATCAACCCGAGTAGAACGGAATGGAATGGAATGGAATGGAATGGAATGGAATCAACACGAGTAGAACGGAATGGAATGGAATGGAATGGAATGGAATGGAATGGAATGGAATGGAATTCAATTGAATGGAGTGGAATGGAATGGAATCAACCCGAGTAGAATGGAATGGAATGGAATGGAAAGGAATGGAATGGAATGGAATGGAATGGTATTCAATGGAATGGAACGGAATGGAATGGAATGGAATGGAATGGAATGGAATGGAATGGAGTGGAGTGGAATGGAATGGAATGGAATGGAATGGAATGGAGTGGAGTGGAATGGAATTGAGTGGAATGGAATGGAATGCATTGGAATGGAATGGAATGGAATGGAATGGAATGGAATGGAATCAACACGAGTAGAACGGAATGGAATGGAATGGAATGGAATGGAATTCATTTGAATGGAATGGAATGGAATGGAATGGAATTGAGTGGAATGGAATGGAATGCAATGGAATGGAATGGAGTGGAATGGAATGGAATGGAATGGAATGGAATGGAATGGAATGGAATGGAATGGAATTCAATGGAATAGAATGGAATGGAATGGAATGGAATGGAATCAACCCGAGTAGAAAGGAATGGAACGGAATGGAATGCAATGGAATGGAATGGAATGCAATGGAATGGAATGGAATGGAATGGAATGGAATGGAATGGAATGGAATGGAATGGAATGGAATGCAATGAAATGGAATGGAATCGAATGGAATCGAATGGAATGGACTGTAATGAAATGGAATGGAATGGAATGGAATGGAATGGAATGGAATGGAATGGAATGGAATGGAATCAACCCGAGTAGAATGGAATGGATTGGAATGGAATGGAATGGAATGGAATCGAATGGAATGGAATGGAATCAAAAGGAATGGAAAGGAATGGAATGGACGCGAGTAGAACGGAATGGAATGGAATGGAATGGAATGGAATGGAATGGAATGGAATGGAATGGAATGGAATGGAATGGAATGGAATGAACCCGAGTAGAACGGAATGGAATGGAATGGAATGGAATGGAAAGGAATGGAATGGAATGGAATTCATTTGAATGGAATGGAATGGAATGGAATCAACCCGAGTAGAACGGAATGGAATGGAATGGAAAGGAATGGAATGGAATGGAATGGAATGGAATTCAATGGAATGGAACGGAATGGAATGGAATGGAATTGAATGGAATGGAATGGAATGGAATGGAGTGGAATGGAATGGAATGGAATGGAATGGAATGGAATGGAATGGAATGGAATTCAATGGAATAGAATGGAATGGAATGGAATGGAATGGAATCAACCCGAGTAGAAAGGAATGGAACGGAATGGAATGCAATGGAATGGAATGGAATGCAATGGAATGGAATGGAATGGAATGGAATGGAATGGAATGGAATGGAATGGAATGGAATGGAATGGAATGGAATGGAATGGAATGCAATGAAATGGAATGGAATCGAATGGAATCGAATGGAATGGACTGTAATGAAATGGAATGGAATGGAATGGAATGGAATGGAATGGAATGGAATGGAATGGAATGGAATGGAATCAACCCGAGTAGAATGGAATGGATAGGAATGGAATGGAATGGAATGGAATGTAATTCAATAGAATGGAATGGAGGGGAATGGAAAGGAATGGAATGGAATGGAATGGAATGGAATGGAATGGAATCGAATGGAATCGAATGGAATGGAGTGGAATAGAGTGGAATCAACCCGAATAGAACGGAACGGAACGGAACGGAACGGAACGGAACGGAACGGAATGGAATGGAGTGAAATGGAATGGAATCAAATGGAGTCGAATGGAACCGAATGGAATGGAATGGAAGGGAATGGAATGGAATGGAATGGAATGGAATGGAATGGAATGGAATGGAATGGAATCAACCCGAGTAGAATGGAATGGATTGGAATGGAATGGAATGGAATGGAATCGAATGGAATGGAATGGAATCGAAAGGAATGGAAAGGAATGGAATGGACGCGAGTAGAACGGAATGGAATAGAATGGAATGGAATGGAATGGAATGTATTGGAATGAACCCGTGTAGAATGGAATGGAATGGAATGGAATGGAATGGAATGGAATGGAATGGAATGGAATCAACCCGAGTAGAATGGAATGGAATGGAATGGAATGGAATCAAAACGAGTAGAACGGAATGGAATGGAATGGAATGGAATGGAATGGAATGGAATGGAATTCAATGGAATGGAATTCAATGGAATAGAATGGAATGGAATGGAATGGAAAGGAAAGGAATGAACCCGAGTAGAACGGAACGGAATGGAATGGAATGGAATGGAATGGAATGGAATGAAATGGAATGGAATCGAATGGAATCGAATGGAATGGACTGTAATGAAATGGAATGGAATGAAATGGAATGGAATGGAATGGAATGGAATGGAATGGAATGAACCCGAGTAGAACGGAATGGAATGGAATGGAATGGAATGGAATGGAATGGAATGGAATGGAATGGAATGGAATGGAATGGAATGGAATGGAATGGAATGGAATCAACCCGAGTAGAATGGAATGGATAGGAATGGAATGGAATGGAATGGAATGTAATTCAATAGAATGGAATGGAGGGGAATGGAAAGGAATGGAATGGAATGGAATGGAATCGAATGGAATCGAATGGAATCGAATGGAATGGAGTGGAATAGAGTGGAATCAACCCGAATAGAACGGAACGGAACGGAACGGAACGGAACGGAATGGAATGGATTGAAATGGAATGGAATCAAATGGAGTCGAATGGAACAGAATGGAATGGAATGGAATGGAATGGAATGGAATGGAATGGAATGGAATGGAATGGAATGGAATGGAATGGAATGGAATCAACCCGAGTAGAACAGAATGGAATGGAATGGAATGGAATGGAATGGAATGGAATGCAATGGAATGGAATGGAATGGAATAGAATGGAATTCAATGGAATGGAATGGAATGGAATGGAATGGAATGGAATGGAATGGAATGGAATGGAATGGAATCAACCCGAGTAGAATGGAATGGATTGGAATGGAATGGAATATAAAGTAATGGAATGGAATGGAATCGAATGGAATCGAATGGAATCGAATGGAATGGAATGGAATGGAATGGAATCGAATGGAATGGAATGGAATGGAATCAACCCGAGAAGAATGGAATGGAATGGAACGGAATGGAATGGAATGGAATGGAATGGAATGGAATGGAATGGAATGCAATGAAATGGAATGGAATCGAATGGAATCGAATGGAATGGACTGTAATGAAATGGAATGGAATGGAATGGAATGGAATGGAATGGAATGGAATGGAATGGAATGGAATCAACCCGAGTAGAATGGAATGGATTGGAATGGAATGGAATGGAATGGAATCGAATGGAATGGAATGGAATCGAAAGGATTTGAAAGGAATGGAATGGACGCGAGTAGAACGGAATGGAATGGAATGGAATGGAATGGAATGGAATGGAATGGAATGGAATGGAATCAACCCGAGTAGAACGGAATGGAATTGAATGGAATGGAATGGAGTGGAATGGAATGGAATGGAATCAACCCGAGTAGATTGGAATGGATTGGAATGGAATGAAATGGAATGGAATGGAATTCAAAGGAAAAAATGAAATGGAATGGAATGGAATGGAATGGAATCGAATGGAATCGAATGGAATGGAATGGAATGGAATGGAATGGAATGGAATGGAATGGAATGGAATGGAATCAACCCGAGTAGATTGGAATGGATTGGAATGGAATGAAATGGAATGGAATGGAATTCAAAGGAAAAAATGAAATGGAATGGAATGGAATGGAATGGAATGGAATGGAATAGAATCGAATGGAATCAAATGGAATCGAATGCAATGGAGTGGAATAGAATGGAATCAACCCGAGTAGAATGGAATGGAATGGAACGGAATGGTACGGAATGGAACGGAATGGAACGGAATGGAATGGAATGGAGTGAAATGGAATGGAATCGAATGGAATCGAACGGAACCAAATGGAATGGGAAGAAGGGAACGGAATGGAATGGAATGGAATGGAATGGAATGGAATCAACCCGAGTAGAATGGAATGGATTGGAATGGAATGGAATGGAATGGAATGGAATTCAATGGAATAGAATGAAATGGAATGGAATGGAATGGAATGGAATGGAATCGAATGGAATCGAATGGAATCGAATGGAATGGAGTGGAAGAGAATGGAATCAACTCGAGTAGAACGGAATGGAATAGAATGGAATGGAATGGAATGGAATGTATTGGAATGAACCCGTGTAGAATGGAATGGAATGGAATGGAATGGAATGGAACGGAATGGAATGGAATGGAATCAACCCGAGTAGAATGGAATGGAATGGAATGGAATGGAATCAACCCGAGTAGAACGGAATGGAATGGAATGAAATGGAATGGAATGGAATGGAATGGAATTCAATGGAATGGAATTCAATGGAATAGAATGGAATGGAATGGAATGGAAAGGAAAGGAATGAACCCGAGTAGAACGGATCGGAATGGAATGGAATGGAATGGAATGGAATGGAATGAAATGGAATGGAATCGAATGGAATCGAATGGAATGGACTGTAATGAAATGGAATGGAATGAAATGGAATGGAATGGAATGGAATGGAATGGAATGGAATGGAATGGAATCAACCCGAGTAGAATGGAATGGATTGGAATGGAATGGAATGGAATGGAATCGAATGGAATGGAATGGAATCGAAAGGAATGGAAAGGAATGGAATGGACGCGAGTAGAACGGAATGGAATGGAATGGAATGGAATGGAATGGAATGGAATGGAATGGAATGAACCCGAGTAGAACGGAATGGAATGGAATGGAATGGAATGGAATGGAATGGAATGGAATGGAATGGAATGGAATGGAATGGAATGGAATGGAATGGAATCAACCCGAGTAGAATGGAATGGATAGGAATGGAATGGAATGGAATGGAATGTAATTCAATAGAATGGAATGGAGGGGAATGGAAAGGAATGGAATGGAATGGAATGGAATCGAATGGAATCGAATGGAATCGAATGGAATGGAGTGGAATAGAGTGGAATCAACCCGAATAGAACGGAACGGAACGGAACGGAACGGAACGGAATGGAATGGATTGAAATGGAATGGAATCAAATGGAGTCGAATGGAACAGAATGGAATGGAATGGAATGGAATGGAATGGAATGGAATGGAATGGAATGGAATGGAATGGAATGGAATGGAATGGAATGGAATGGAATCAACCCGAGTAGAACAGAATGGAATGGAATGGAATGGAATGGAATGGAATGGAATGCAATGGAATGGAATGGAATGGAATAGAATGGAATTCAATGGAATGGAATGGAATGGAATGGAATGGAATGGAATGGAATGGAATGGAATGGAATCAACCCGAGTAGAATGGAATGGATTGGAATGGAATGGAATATAAAGTAATGGAATGGAATGGAATCGAATGGAATCGAATGGAATCGAATGGAATGGAATGGAATGGAATCGAATGGAATGGAATGGAATGGAATCAACCCGAGAAGAATGGAATGGAATGGAACGGAATGGAATGGAATGGAATGGAATGGAATGGAATGGAATGGAATGCAATGAAATGGAATGGAATCGAATGGAATCGAATGGAATGGACTGTAATGAAATGGAATGGAATGGAATGGAATGGAATGGAATGGAATGGAATGGAATGGAATGGAATCGAAAGGATTTGAAAGGAATGGAATGGACGCGAGTAGAACGGAATGGAATGGAATGGAATGGAATGGAATGGAATGGAATGGAATGGAATGGAATCGAATGGAATGGAATGGAATCGAAAGGATTTGAAAGGAATGGAATGGACGCGAGTAGAACGGAATGGAATGGAATGGAATGGAATGGAATGGAATGGAATGGAATGGAATGGAATGAACCCGAGTAGAACGGAATGGAATGGAATGGAATGGAATGGAATGGAATGGAATGGAATGGAATCAACCCGAGTAGAACGGAATGGAATTGAATGGAATGGAATGGAATGGAATGGAATGGAATGGAATGGAATCAACCCGAGTAGATTGGAATGGATTGGAATGGAATGAAATGGAATGGAATGGAATTCAAAGGAAAAAATGAAATGGAATGGAATGGAATGGAATGGAATCGAATGGAATCGAATGGAATGGAATGGAATGGAATGGAATGGAATGGAATGGAATGGAATGGAATCAACCCGAGTAGATTGGAATGGATTGGAATGGAATGAAATGGAATGGAATGGAATTCAAAGGAAAAAATGAAATGGAATGGAATGGAATGGAATGGAATGGAATGGAATAGAATCGAATGGAATCAAATGGAATCGAATGCAATGGAGTGGAATAGAATGGAATCAACCCGAGTAGAATGGAATGGAATGGAACGGAATGGTACGGAATGGAACGGAATGGAACGGAATGGAATGGAATGGAGTGAAATGGAATGGAATCGAATGGAATCGAACGGAACCAAATGGAATGGGAAGAAGGGAACGGAATGGAATGGAATGGAATGGAATGGAATGGAATCAACCCGAGTAGAATGGAATGGATTGGAATGGAATGGAATGGAATGGAATGGAATTCAATGGAATAGAATGAAATGGAATGGAATGGAATGGAATGGAATGGAATCGAATGGAATCGAATGGAATCGAATGGAATGGAGTGGAAGAGAATGGAATCAACTCGAGTAGAACGGAATGGAATGCAACGGAATGGAACGGAATGGAACGGAATGAAACGGAACGGAATGGGATGGAGTGAAATGGAATGGAATCGAATGGAATCGAATGGAACTGAATGGAATGGAATGGAACGGAATGGAATGGAATGGACTGGAATGGAATGGAATCAACCCTAGTAGAATGTAATGTTTTGGAATGGAATGGAATGGAATGGAATGGAATGGAATCGAATGGAATCGAATGGAATGGAATGGAATGGAATGGAATGGAATCAACCCGAGTAGAACGGAATGGAATGGAATGGAATGGAATGGAATGGAATCCAATGGAATTGAATGGAATCGAATGGAATGGAATGGAATAGAATGTAATCAACCCGAGTAGAACGGAATGGAATGGAATGGAATGGAATGGAATGGAATGGAATGGAATGGAATGGAATGGAATGGAATGGAATCAACACGAGTAGAACGGAATGGAATGGAATGGAATGGAATGGAATGGAATGGAATGGAATGGAATGGAATGGAATGGAATGGAATGGAATGGAATCAACACGAGTAGAACGGAATGGAATGGAATGGAATGGAATGGAATGGAATTCAATTGAATGGAATGGAATGGAATGGAATCAACCCGAGTAGAACGGAATGGAATGGAATGGAAAGGAATGGAATGGAATGGAATGGAATGGAATTCAATGGAATGGAACGGAATGGAATGGAATGGAATGGAATGGAATGGAATGGAATGGAATGGAATGGAATGGAATGGAGTGGAATGGAATGGAATGGAATGGAATGGAATGGAATGGAATGGAATGGAATTCAATGGAATAGAATGGAATGGAATGGAATGGAATGGAATCAACCCGAGTAGAAAGGAATGGAACGGAATGGAATGCAATGGAATGGAATGGAATGCAATGGAATGGAATGGAATGGAATGGAATGGAATGGAATGGAATGGAATGCAATGAAATGGAATGGAATCGAATGGAATCGAATGGAATGGACTGTAATGAAATGGAATGGAATGGAATGGAATGGAATGGAATGGAATGGAATGGAATGGAATGGAATTCAATGGAATAGAATGGAATGGAATGGAATGGAATGGAATCAACCCGAGTAGAAAGGAATGGAACGGAATGGAATGCAATGGAATGGAATGGAATGCAATGGAATGGAATGGAATGGAATGGAATGGAATGGAATGGAATGCAATGAAATGGAATGGAATCGAATGGAATCGAATGGAATGGACTGTAATGAAATGGAATGGAATGGAATGGAATGGAATGGAATGGAATGGAATGGAATGGAATCAACCCGAGTAGAATGGAATGGATTGGAATGGAATGGAATGGAATGGAATCGAATGCAATGGAATGGAATCAAAAAGAATGGAAAGGAATGGAATGGACGCGAGTAGAACGGAATGGAATGGAATGGAATGGAATGGAATGGAATGGAATGGAATGGAATGGAATGAACCCGAGTAGAACGGAATGGAATGGAATGGAATGGAATGGAAAGGAATGGAATGGAATGGAATGGAATGGAATGGAATGGAATGGAATCAACCCGAGTAGAATGGAATGGATAGGAATGGAATGGAATGGAATGGAATGTAATTCAATAGAATGGAATGGAGGGGAATGGAAAGGAATGGAATGTAATGTAATGGAATGGAATGGAATGGAATGGAATCGAATGGAATCGAATGGAATGGAGTGGAATAGAGTGGAATCAACCCGAATAGAACGGAACGGAACGGAACGGAACGGAACGGAACGGAACGGAATGGAATGGAGTGAAATGGAATGGAATCAAATGGAGTCGAATGGAACCGAATGGAATGGAATGGAAGGGAATGGAATGGAATGGAATGGAATGGAATGGAATGGAATGGAATGGAATGGAATCAACCCGAGTAGAATGGAATGGATTGGAATGGAATGGAATGGAAAGGAATCGAATGGAATGGAATGGAATCGAAAGGAATGGAAAGGAATGGAATGGACGCGAGTAGAACGGAATGGAATAGAATGGAATGGAATGGAATGGAATGTATTGGAATGAACCCGTGTAGAATGGAATGGAATGGAATGGAATGGAATGGAATGGAACGGAATGGAATGGAATCAACCCGAGTAGAATGGAATGGAATGGAATGGAATGGAATCAACCCGAGTAGAACGGAATGGAATAGAATGGAATGGAATGGAATGGAATGGAATTCAATGGAATGGAATTCAATGGAATAGAATGGAATGGAATGGAATGGAAAGGAAAGGAATGAACCCGAGTAGAACGGAACGGAATGGAATGGAATGGAATGGAATGGAATGGAATGAAATGGAATGGAATCGAATGGAATCGAATGGAATGGACTGTAATGAAATGGAATGGAATGGAATGGAATGGAATGGAATGGAATGGAATGGAATGGAATGGAATGGAATGGAATCAACCCGAGTAGAATGGAATGGATTGGAATGGAATGGAATGGAATGGAATCGAATGGAATGGAATGGAATCGAAAGGAATGGAAAGGAATGGAATGGACGCGAGTAGAACGGAATGGAATGGAATGGAATGGAATGGAATGGAATGGAATGAACCCGAGTAGAACGGAATGGAATGGAATGGAATGGAATGGAATGGAATGGAATGGAATGGAATGGAATGGAATGGAATGGAATGGAATGGAATGGAATCAACCCGAGTAGAATGGAATGGATAGGAATGGAATGGAATGGAATGGAATGTAATTCAATAGAATGGAATGGAGGGGAATGGAAAGGAATGGAATGGAATGGAATGGAATCGAATGGAATCGAATGGAATCGAATGGAATGGAGTGGAATAGAGTGGAATCAACCCGAATAGAACGGAACGGAACGGAACGGAACGGAACGGAATGGAATGGAGTGAAATGGAATGGAATCAAATGGAGTCGAATGGAACAGAATGGAATGGAATGGAATGGAATGGAATGGAATGGAATGGAATGGAATGGAATGGAATGGAATGGAATGGAATGGAATGGAATGGAATCAACCCGAGTAGAACAGAATGGAATGGAATGGAATGGAATGGAATGGAATGGAATGCAATGGAATGGAATCAAATGGAGTCGAATGGAACAGAATGGAATGGAATGGAATGGAATGGAATGGAATGGAATGGAATGGAATGGAATGGAATGGAATGGAATGGAATGGAATCAACCCGAGTAGAACAGAATGGAATGGAATGGAATGGAATGGAATGGAATGGAATGCAATGGAATGGAATGGAATGGAATAGAATGGAATTCAATGGAATGGAATGGAATGGAATGGAATGGAATGGAATGGAATGGAATGGAATGGAATCAACCCGAGTAGAATGGAATGGATTGGAATGGAATGGAATATAAAGTAATGGAATGGAATGGAATCGAATGGAATCGAATGGAATCGAATGGAATGGAATGGAATGGAATCGAATGGAATGGAATGGAATGGAATCAACCCGAGAAGAATGGAATGGAATGGAACGGAATGGAATGGAATGGAATGGAATGGAATGGAATGGAATGGAATGCAATGAAATGGAATGGAATCGAATGGAATCGAATGGAATGGACTGTAATGAAATGGAATGGAATGGAATGGAATGGAATGGAATGGAATGGAATGGAATGGAATCAACCCGAGTAGAATGGAATGGATTGGAATGGAATGGAATGGAATGGAATCGAATGGAATGGAATGGAATCGAAAGGATTTGAAAGGAATGGAATGGACGCGAGTAGAACGGAATGGAATGGAATGGAATGGAATGGAATGGAATGGAATGGAATGGAATGGAATGAACCCGAGTAGAACGGAATGGAATGGAATGGAATGGAATGGAATGGAATGGAATGGAATGGAATCAACCCGAGTAGAACGGAATGGAATTGAATGGAATGGAATGGAGTGGAATGGAATGGAATGGAATCAACCCGAGTAGATTGGAATGGATTGGAATGGAATGAAATGGAATGGAATGGAATTCAAAGGAAAAAATGAAATGGAATGGAATGGAATGGAATGGAATCGAATGGAATCGAATGGAATGGAATGGAATGGAATGGAATGGAATGGAATGGAATGGAATGGAATCAACCCGAGTAGATTGGAATGGATTGGAATGGAATGAAATGGAATGGAATGGAATTCAAAGGAAAAAATGAAATGGAATGGAATGGAATGGAATGGAATGGAATGGAATAGAATCGAATGGAATCAAATGGAATCGAATGCAATGGAGTGGAATAGAATGGAATCAACCCGAGTAGAATGGAATGGAATGGAACGGAATGGTACGGAATGGAACGGAATGGAACGGAATGGAATGGAATGGAGTGAAATGGAATGGAATCGAATGGAATCGAACGGAACCAAATGGAATGGGAAGAAGGGAACGGAATGGAATGGAATGGAATGGAATGGAATGGAATCAACCCGAGTAGAATGGAATGGATTGGAATGGAATGGAATGGAATGGAATGGAATTCAATGGAATAGAATGAAATGGAATGGAATGGAATGGAATGGAATGGAATCGAATGGAATCGAATGGAATCGAATGGAATGGAGTGGAAGAGAATGGAATCAACTCGAGTAGAACGGAATGGAATAGAATGGAATGGAATGGAATGGAATGTATTGGAATGAACCCGTGTAGAATGGAATGGAATGGAATGGAATGGAATGGAATGGAATGGAATGGAATGGAATCAACCCGAGTAGAATGGAATGGAATGGAATGGAATGGAATCAACCCGAGTAGAACGGAATGGAATGGAATGGAATGGAATGGAATGGAATGGAATGGAATTCAATGGAATGGAATTCAATGGAATAGAATGGAATGGAATGGAATGGAAAGGAAAGGAATGAACCCGAGTAGAACGGAACGGAATGGAATGGAATGGAATGGAATGGAATGGAATGAAATGGAATGGAATCGAATGGAATCGAATGGAATGGACTGTAATGAAATGGAATGGAATGAAATGGAATGGAATGGAATGGAATGGAATGGAATGGAATGGAATGGAATCAACCCGAGTAGAATGGAATGGATTGGAATGGAATGGAATGGAATGGAATCGAATGGAATGGAATGGAATCGAAAGGAATGGAAAGGAATGGAATGGACGCGAGTAGAACGGAATGGAATGGAATGGAATGGAATGGAATGGAATGGAATGGAATGGAATGAACCCGAGTAGAACGGAATGGAATGGAATGGAATGGAATGGAATGGAATGGAATGGAATGGAATGGAATGGAATGGAATGGAATGGAATGGAATGGAATCAACCCGAGTAGAATGGAATGGATAGGAATGGAATGGAATGGAATGGAATGTAATTCAATAGAATGGAATGGAGGGGAATGGAAAGGAATGGAATGGAATGGAATGGAATCGAATGGAATCGAATGGAATCGAATGGAATGGAGTGGAATAGAGTGGAATCAACCCGAATAGAACGGAACGGAACGGAACGGAACGGAACGGAATGGAATGGATTGAAATGGAATGGAATCAAATGGAGTCGAATGGAACAGAATGGAATGGAATGGAATGGAATGGAATGGAATGGAATGGAATGGAATGGAATGGAATGGAATGGAATGGAATGGAATCAACCCGAGTAGAACAGAATGGAATGGAATGGAATGGAATGGAATGGAATGGAATGCAATGGAATGGAATGGAATGGAATAGAATGGAATTCAATGGAATGGAATGGAATGGAATGGAATGGAATGGAATGGAATGGAATGGAATGGAATCAACCCGAGTAGAATGGAATGGATTGGAATGGAATGGAATATAAAGTAATGGAATGGAATGGAATCGAATGGAATCGAATGGAATCGAATGGAATGGAATGGAATGGAATCGAATGGAATGGAATGGAATGGAATCAACCCGAGAAGAATGGAATGGAATGGAACGGAATGGAATGGAATGGAATGGAATGGAATGGAATGGAATGGAATGCAATGAAATGGAATGGAATCGAATGGAATCGAATGGAATGGACTGTAATGAAATGGAATGGAATGGAATGGAATGGAATGGAATGGAATGGAATGGAATGGAATCAACCCGAGTAGAATGGAATGGATTGGAATGGAATGGAATGGAATGGAATCGAATGGAATGGAATGGAATCGAAAGGATTTGAAAGGAATGGAATGGACGCGAGTAGAACGGAATGGAATGGAATGGAATGGAATGGAATGGAATGGAATGGAATGGAATGGAATGAACCCGAGTAGAACGGAATGGAATGGAATGGAATGGAATGGAATGGAATGGAATGGAATGGAATCAACCCGAGTAGAACGGAATGGAATTGAATGGAATGGAATGGAATGGAATGGAATGGAATGGAATCAACCCGAGTAGATTGGAATGGATTGGAATGGAATGAAATGGAATGGAATGGAATTCAAAGGAAAAAATGAAATGGAATGGAATGGAATGGAATGGAATCGAATGGAATCGAATGGAATGGAATGGAATGGAATGGAATGGAATGGAATGGAATGGAATGGAATCAACCCGAGTAGATTGGAATGGATTGGAATGGAATGAAATGGAATGGAATGGAATTCAAAGGAAAAAATGAAATGGAATGGAATGGAATGGAATGGAATGGAATGGAATAGAATCGAATGGAATCAAATGGAATCGAATGCAATGGAGTGGAATAGAATGGAATCAACCCGAGTAGAATGGAATGGAATGGAACGGAATGGTACGGAATGGAACGGAATGGAACGGAATGGAATGGAATGGAGTGAAATGGAATGGAATCGAATGGAATCGAACGGAACCAAATGGAATGGGAAGAAGGGAACGGAATGGAATGGAATGGAATGGAATGGAATGGAATCAACCCGAGTAGAATGGAATGGATTGGAATGGAATGGAATGGAATGGAATGGATTTCAATGGAATAGAATGAAATGGAATGGAATGGAATGGAATGGAATGGAATCGAATGGAATCGAATGGAATCGAATGGAATGGAGTGGAAGAGAATGGAATCAACTCGAGTAGAACGGAATGGAATGCAACGGAATGGAACGGAATGGAACGGAATGAAACGGAACGGAATGGGATGGAGTGAAATGGAATGGAATCGAATGGAATCGAATGGAACTGAATGGAATGGAATGGAACGGAATGGAATGGAATGGACTGGAATGGAATGGAATCAACCCTAGTAGAATGTAATGTTTTGGAATGGAATGGAATGGAATGGAATGGAATGGAATGGAATCGAATGGAATCGAATGGAATGGAATGGAATGGAATGGAATGGAATCAACCCGAGTAGAACGGAATGGAATGGAATGGAATGGAATGGAATGGAATCCAATGGAATTGAATGGAATCGAATGGAATGGAATGGAATAGAATGTAATCAACCCGAGTAGAACGGAATGGAATGGAATGGAATGGAATGGAATGGAATGGAATGGAATGGAATGGAATGGAATGGAATGGAATGGAATCAACACGAGTAGAACGGAATGGAATGGAATGGAATGGAATGGAATGGAATGGAATGGAATGGAATGGAATGGAATGGAATGGAATGGAATGGAATGGAATCAACACGAGTAGAACGGAATGGAATGGAATGGAATGGAATGGAATGGAATTCAATTGAATGGAATGGAATGGAATGGAATCAACCCGAGTAGAACGGAATGGAATGGAATGGAAAGGAATGGAATGGAATGGAATGGAATTGAATTCAATGGAATGGAACGGAATGGAATGGAATGGAATGGAATGGAATGGAATGGAATGGAATGGAATGGAATGGAATGGAATGGAATGGAGTGGAATGGAATGGAATGGAATGGAATGGAATGGAATGGAATGGAATGGAATTCAATGGAATAGAATGGAATGGAATGGAATGGAATGGAATCAACCCGAGTAGAAAGGAATGGAACGGAATGGAATGCAATGGAATGGAATGGAATGCAATGGAATGGAATGGAATGGAATGGAATGGAATGGAATGGAATGGAATGCAATGAAATGGAATGGAATCGAATGGAATCGAATGGAATGGACTGTAATGAAATGGAATGGAATGGAATGGAATGGAATGGAATGGAATGGAATGGAATGGAATGGAATTCAATGGAATAGAATGGAATGGAATGGAATGGAATGGAATCAACCCGAGTAGAAAGGAATGGAACGGAATGGAATGCAATGGAATGGAATGGAATGCAATGGAATGGAATGGAATGGAATGGAATGGAATGGAATGGAATGCAATGAAATGGAATGGAATCGAATGGAATCGAATGGAATGGACTGTAATGAAATGGAATGGAATGGAATGGAATGGAATGGAATGGAATGGAATGGAATCAACCCGAGTAGAATGGAATGGATTGGAATGGAATGGAATGGAATGGAATCGAATGCAATGGAATGGAATCAAAAAGAATGGAAAGGAATGGAATGGACGCGAGTAGAACGGAATGGAATGGAATGGAATGGAATGGAATGGAATGGAATGGAATGGAATGGAATGGAATGAACCCGAGTAGAACGGAATGGAATGGAATGGAATGGAATGGAAAGGAATGGAATGGAATGGAATGGAATGGAATGGAATGGAATGGAATCAACCCGAGTAGAATGGAATGGATAGGAATGGAATGGAATGGAATGGAATGTAATTCAATAGAATGGAATGGAGGGGAATGGAAAGGAATGGAATGTAATGTAATGGAATGGAATGGAATGGAATGGAATCGAATGGAATCGAATGGAATGGAGTGGAATAGAGTGGAATCAACCCGAATAGAACGGAACGGAACGGAACGGAACGGAACGGAACGGAACGGAATGGAATGGAGTGAAATGGAATGGAATCAAATGGAGTCGAATGGAACCGAATGGAATGGAATGGAAGGGAATGGAATGGAATGGAATGGAATGGAATGGAATGGAATGGAATGGAATGGAATCAACCCGAGTAGAATGGAATGGATTGGAATGGAATGGAATGGAAAGGAATCGAATGGAATGGAATGGAATCGAAAGGAATGGAAAGGAATGGAATGGACGCGAGTAGAACGGAATGGAATAGAATGGAATGGAATGGAATGGAATGTATTGGAATGAACCCGTGTAGAATGGAATGGAATGGAATGGAATGGAATGGAATGGAATGGAATGGAATGGAATCAACCCGAGTAGAATGGAATGGAATGGAATGGAATGGAATCAACCCGAGTAGAACGGAATGGAATAGAATGGAATGGAATGGAATGGAATGGAATTCAATGGAATGGAATTCAATGGAATAGAATGGAATGGAATGGAATGGAAAGGAAAGGAATGAACCCGAGTAGAACGGAACGGAATGGAATGGAATGGAATGGAATGGAATGGAATGAAATGGAATGGAATCGAATGGAATCGAATGGAATGGACTGTAATGAAATGGAATGGAATGGAATGGAATGGAATGGAATGGAATGGAATGGAATGGAATGGAATGGAATGGAATCAACCCGAGTAGAATGGAATGGATTGGAATGGAATGGAATGGAATGGAATCGAATGGAATGGAATGGAATCGAAAGGAATGGAAAGGAATGGAATGGACGCGAGTAGAACGGAATGGAATGGAATGGAATGGAATGGAATGGAATGGAATGGAATGGAATGAACCCGAGTAGAACGGAATGGAATGGAATGGAATGGAATGGAATGGAATGGAATGGAATGGAATGGAATGGAATGGAATGGAATGGAATGGAATGGAATCAACCCGAGTAGAATGGAATGGATAGGAATGGAATGGAATGGAATGGAATGTAATTCAATAGAATGGAATGGAGGGGAATGGAAAGGAATGGAATGGAATGGAATGGAATCGAATGGAATCGAATGGAATCGAATGGAATGGAGTGGAATAGAGTGGAATCAACCCGAATAGAACGGAACGGAACGGAACGGAACGGAACGGAATGGAATGGAGTGAAATGGAATGGAATCAAATGGAGTCGAATGGAACAGAATGGAATGGAATGGAATGGAATGGAATGGAATGGAATGGAATGGAATGGAATGGAATGGAATGGAATGGAATGGAATGGAATCAACCCGAGTAGAATGGAATGGATAGGAATGGAATGGAATGGAATGGAATGTAATTCAATAGAATGGAATGGAGGGGAATGGAAAGGAATGGAATGGAATGGAATGGAATCGAATGGAATCGAATGGAATCGAATGGAATGGAGTGGAATAGAGTGGAATCAACCCGAATAGAACGGAACGGAACGGAACGGAACGGAACGGAATGGAATGGATTGAAATGGAATGGAATCAAATGGAGTCGAATGGAACAGAATGGAATGGAATGGAATGGAATGGAATGGAATGGAATGGAATGGAATGGAATGGAATGGAATGGAATGGAATGGAATGGAATCAACCCGAGTAGAACAGAATGGAATGGAATGGAATGGAATGGAATGGAATGGAATGCAATGGAATGGAATGGAATGGAATAGAATGGAATTCAATGGAATGGAATGGAATGGAATGGAATGGAATGGAATGGAATGGAATGGAATGGAATCAACCCGAGTAGAATGGAATGGATTGGAATGGAATGGAATATAAAGTAATGGAATGGAATGGAATCGAATGGAATCGAATGGAATCGAATGGAATGGAATGGAATGGAATCGAATGGAATGGAATGGAATGGAATCAACCCGAGAAGAATGGAATGGAATGGAACGGAATGGAATGGAATGGAATGGAATGGAATGGAATGGAATGGAATGCAATGAAATGGAATGGAATCGAATGGAATCGAATGGAATGGACTGTAATGAAATGGAATGGAATGGAATGGAATGGAATGGAATGGAATGGAATGGAATGGAATCAACCCGAGTAGAATGGAATGGATTGGAATGGAATGGAATGGAATGGAATCGAATGGAATGGAATGGAATCGAAAGGATTTGAAAGGAATGGAATGGACGCGAGTAGAACGGAATGGAATGGAATGGAATGGAATGGAATGGAATGGAATGGAATGGAATGGAATGAACCCGAGTAGAACGGAATGGAATGGAATGGAATGGAATGGAATGGAATGGAATGGAATGGAATCAACCCGAGTAGAACGGAATGGAATTGAATGGAATGGAATGGAATGGAATGGAATGGAATGGAATCAACCCGAGTAGATTGGAATGGATTGGAATGGAATGAAATGGAATGGAATGGAATTCAAAGGAAAAAATGAAATGGAATGGAATGGAATGGAATGGAATCGAATGGAATCGAATGGAATCGAATGGAATGGAGTGGAATAGAGTGGAATCAACCCGAATAGAACGGAACGGAACGGAACGGAACGGAACGGAATGGAATGGAGTGAAATGGAATGGAATCAAATGGAGTCGAATGGAACAGAATGGAATGGAATGGAATGGAATGGAATGGAATGGAATGGAATGGAATGGAATGGAATGGAATGGAATGGAATGGAATGGAATCAACCCGAGTAGAATGGAATGGATAGGAATGGAATGGAATGGAATGGAATGTAATTCAATAGAATGGAATGGAGGGGAATGGAAAGGAATGGAATGGAATGGAATGGAATCGAATGGAATCGAATGGAATCGAATGGAATGGAGTGGAATAGAGTGGAATCAACCCGAATAGAACGGAACGGAACGGAACGGAACGGAACGGAATGGAATGGATTGAAATGGAATGGAATCAAATGGAGTCGAATGGAACAGAATGGAATGGAATGGAATGGAATGGAATGGAATGGAATGGAATGGAATGGAATGGAATGGAATGGAATGGAATGGAATGGAATGGAATCAACCCGAGTAGAACAGAATGGAATGGAATGGAATGGAATGGAATGGAATGGAATGCAATGGAATGGAATGGAATGGAATAGAATGGAATTCAATGGAATGGAATGGAATGGAATGGAATGGAATGGAATGGAATGGAATGGAATGGAATCAACCCGAGTAGAATGGAATGGATTGGAATGGAATGGAATATAAAGTAATGGAATGGAATGGAATCGAATGGAATCGAATGGAATCGAATGGAATGGAATGGAATGGAATCGAATGGAATGGAATGGAATGGAATCAACCCGAGAAGAATGGAATGGAATGGAACGGAATGGAATGGAATGGAATGGAATGGAATGGAATGGAATGGAATGCAATGAAATGGAATGGAATCGAATGGAATCGAATGGAATGGACTGTAATGAAATGGAATGGAATGGAATGGAATGGAATGGAATGGAATGGAATGGAATGGAATCAACCCGAGTAGAATGGAATGGATTGGAATGGAATGGAATGGAATGGAATCGAATGGAATGGAATGGAATCGAAAGGATTTGAAAGGAATGGAATGGACGCGAGTAGAACGGAATGGAATGGAATGGAATGGAATGGAATGGAATGGAATGGAATGGAATGGAATGAACCCGAGTAGAACGGAATGGAATGGAATGGAATGGAATGGAATGGAATGGAATGGAATGGAATCAACCCGAGTAGAACGGAATGGAATTGAATGGAATGGAATGGAATGGAATGGAATGGAATGGAATCAACCCGAGTAGATTGGAATGGATTGGAATGGAATGAAATGGAATGGAATGGAATTCAAAGGAAAAAATGAAATGGAATGGAATGGAATGGAATGGAATCGAATGGAATGGAATGGAATGGAATGGAATGGAATGGAATGGAATGGAATGGAATGGAATGGAATCAACCCGAGTAGATTGGAATGGATTGGAATGGAATGAAATGGAATGGAATGGAATTCAAAGGAAAAAATGAAATGGAATGGAATGGAATGGAATGGAATGGAATGGAATAGAATCGAATGGAATCAAATGGAATCGAATGCAATGGAGTGGAATAGAATGGAATCAACCCGAGTAGAATGGAATGGAATGGAACGGAATGGTACGGAATGGAACGGAATGGAACGGAATGGAATGGAATGGAGTGAAATGGAATGGAATCGAATGGAATCGAACGGAACCAAATGGAATGGGAAGAAGGGAACGGAATGGAATGGAATGGAATGGAATGGAATGGAATCAACCCGAGTAGAATGGAATGGATTGGAATGGAATGGAATGGAATGGAATGGAATTCAATGGAATAGAATGAAATGGAATGGAATGGAATGGAATGGAATGGAATGGAATCGAATGGAATCGAATGGAATCGAATGGAATGGAGTGGAAGAGAATGGAATCAACTCGAGTAGAACGGAATGGAATGCAACGGAATGGAACGGAATGGAACGGAATGAAACGGAACGGAATGGGATGGAGTGAAATGGAATGGAATCGAATGGAATCGAATGGAACTGAATGGAATGGAATGGAACGGAATGGAATGGAATGGACTGGAATGGAATGGAATCAACCCTAGTAGAATGTAATGTTTTGGAATGGAATGGAATGGAATGGAATGGAATGGAATCGAATGGAATCGAATGGAATGGAATGGAATGGAATGGAATGGAATCAACCCGAGTAGAACGGAATGGAATGGAATGGAATGGAATGGAATGGAATCCAATGGAATTGAATGGAATCGAATGGAATGGAATGGAATAGAATGTAATCAACCCGAGTAGAACGGAATGGAATGGAATGGAATGGAATGGAATGGAATGGAATGGAATGGAATGGAATGGAATGGAATGGAATGGAATCAACACGAGTAGAACGGAATGGAATGGAATGGAATGGAATGGAATGGAATGGAATGGAATGGAATGGAATGGAATGGAATGGAATGGAATGGAATGGAATCAACACGAGTAGAACGGAATGGAATGGAATGGAATGGAATGGAATGGAATTCAATTGAATGGAATGGAATGGAATGGAATCAACCCGAGTAGAACGGAATGGAATGGAATGGAAAGGAATGGAATGGAATGGAATGGAATGGAATTCAATGGAATGGAACGGAATGGAATGGAATGGAATGGAATGGAATGGAATGGAATGGAATGGAATGGAGTGGAATGGAATGGAATGGAATGGAATGGAATGGAATGGAATGGAATGGAATTCAATGGAATAGAATGGAATGGAATGGAATGGAATGGAATCAACCCGAGTAGAAAGGAATGGAACGGAATGGAATGCAATGGAATGGAATGGAATGCAATGGAATGGAATGGAATGGAATGGAATGGAATGGAATGGAATGGAATGCAATGAAATGGAATGGAATCGAATGGAATCGAATGGAATGGACTGTAATGAAATGGAATGGAATGGAATGGAATGGAATGGAATGGAATGGAATGGAATGGAATGGAATTCAATGGAATAGAATGGAATGGAATGGAATGGAATGGAATCAACCCGAGTAGAAAGGAATGGAACGGAATGGAATGCAATGGAATGGAATGGAATGCAATGGAATGGAATGGAATGGAATGGAATGGAATGGAATGGAATGCAATGAAATGGAATGGAATCGAATGGAATCGAATGGAATGGACTGTAATGAAATGGAATGGAATGGAATGGAATGGAATGGAATGGAATGGAATGGAATCAACCCGAGTAGAATGGAATGGATTGGAATGGAATGGAATGGAATGGAATCGAATGCAATGGAATGGAATCAAAAAGAATGGAAAGGAATGGAATGGACGCGAGTAGAACGGAATGGAATGGAATGGAATGGAATGGAATGGAATGGAATGGAATGGAATGGAATGGAATGGAATGGAATGAACCCGAGTAGAACGGAATGGAATGGAATGGAATGGAATGGAAAGGAATGGAATGGAATGGAATGGAATGGAATGGAATGGAATGGAATGGAATCAACCCGAGTAGAATGGAATGGATAGGAATGGAATGGAATGGAATGGAATGTAATTCAATAGAATGGAATGGAGGGGAATGGAAAGGAATGGAATGTAATGTAATGGAATGGAATGGAATGGAATGGAATCGAATGGAATCGAATGGAATGGAGTGGAATAGAGTGGAATCAACCCGAATAGAACGGAACGGAACGGAACGGAACGGAACGGAACGGAACGGAACGGAATGGAATGGAGTGAAATGGAATGGAATCAAATGGAGTCGAATGGAACCGAATGGAATGGAATGGAAGGGAATGGAATGGAATGGAATGGAATGGAATGGAATGGAATGGAATGGAATGGAATGGAATCAACCCGAGTAGAATGGAATGGATTGGAATGGAATGGAATGGAAAGGAATCGAATGGAATGGAATGGAATCGAAAGGAATGGAAAGGAATGGAATGGACGCGAGTAGAACGGAATGGAATAGAATGGAATGGAATGGAATGGAATGTATTGGAATGAACCCGTGTAGAATGGAATGGAATGGAATGGAATGGAATGGAATGGAATGGAATGGAATGGAATCAACCCGAGTAGAATGGAATGGAATGGAATGGAATGGAATCAACCCGAGTAGAACGGAATGGAATAGAATGGAATGGAATGGAATGGAATGGAATTCAATGGAATGGAATTCAATGGAATAGAATGGAATGGAATGGAATGGAAAGGAAAGGAATGAACCCGAGTAGAACGGAACGGAATGGAATGGAATGGAATGGAATGGAATGGAATGAAATGGAATGGAATCGAATGGAATCGAATGGAATGGACTGTAATGAAATGGAATGGAATGGAATGGAATGGAATGGAATGGAATGGAATGGAATGGAATGGAATGGAATGGAATCAACCCGAGTAGAATGGAATGGATTGGAATGGAATGGAATGGAATGGAATCGAATGGAATGGAATGGAATCGAAAGGAATGGAAAGGAATGGAATGGACGCGAGTAGAACGGAATGGAATGGAATGGAATGGAATGGAATGGAATGGAATGGAATGGAATGAACCCGAGTAGAACGGAATGGAATGGAATGGAATGGAATGGAATGGAATGGAATGGAATGGAATGGAATGGAATGGAATGGAATGGAATGGAATGGAATGGAATGGAATCAACCCGAGTAGAATGGAATGGATAGGAATGGAATGGAATGGAATGGAATGTAATTCAATAGAATGGAATGGAGGGGAATGGAAAGGAATGGAATGGAATGGAATGGAATCGAATGGAATCGAATGGAATCGAATGGAATGGAGTGGAATAGAGTGGAATCAACCCGAATAGAACGGAACGGAACGGAACGGAACGGAACGGAATGGAATGGAGTGAAATGGAATGGAATCAAATGGAGTCGAATGGAACAGAATGGAATGGAATGGAATGGAATGGAATGGAATGGAATGGAATGGAATGGAATGGAATGGAATGGAATGGAATGGAATGGAATGGAATGGAATGGAATGGAATCAACCCGAGTAGAACAGAATGGAATGGAATGGAATGGAATGGAATGGAATGGAATGCAATGGAATGGAATGGAATGGAATAGAATGGAATTCAATGGAATGGAATGGAATGGAATGGAATGGAATGGAATGGAATGGAATGGAATGGAATGGAATCAACCCGAGTAGAATGGAATGGATTGGAATGGAATGGAATATAAAGTAATGGAATGGAATGGAATCGAATGGAATCGAATGGAATCGAATGGAATGGAATGGAATGGAATCGAATGGAATGGAATGGAATGGAATCAACCCGAGTAGAACGGAATGGAATGGAATGGAACGGAATGGAATGGAATGGAATGGAATGGAATGGAATGGAATGGAATGCAATGAAATGGAATGGAATCGAATGGAATCGAATGGAATGGACTGTAATGAAATGGAATGGAATGGAATGGAATGGAATGGAATGGAATGGAATGGAATGGAATCAACCCGAGTAGAATGGAATGGATTGGAATGGAATGGAATGGAATGGAATCGAATGGAATGGAATGGAATTGAAAGGATTTGAAAGGAATGGAATGGACGCGAGTAGAACGGAATGGAATGGAATGGAATGGAATGGAATGGAATGGAATGGAATGGAATGGAATGAACCCGAGTAGAATGGAATGGAATGGAATGGAATGGAATGGAATGGAATGGAATGGAATGGAATGGAATCAACCCGAGTAGAACGGAATGGAATTGAATGGAATGGAAAGGAATGGAATTCAATGGAATGGAATTCAATGGAATAGAATGGAATGGAATGGAATGGAATGAACCCGAGTAGAACGGAATGGAATGGAATGGAATGGAATGGAATGGAATGGAATGGAATCAACCCGAGTAGATTGGAATGGATTGGAATGGAATGAAATGGAATGGAATGGAATTCAAAGGAAAAAATGAAATGGAATGGAATGGAATGGAATGGAATGGAATGGAATAGAATCGAATGGAATCAAATGGAATCGAATGCAATGGAGTGGAATAGAATGGAATCAACCCGAGTAGAATGGAATGGAATGGAACGGAATGGAACGGAATGGAACGGAATGGAACGGAACGGAATGGAATGGAGTGAAATGGAATGGAATCGAATGGAATCGAACGGAACCAAATGGAATGGGAAGAAGGGAACGGAATGGAATGGAATGGAATGGAATGGAATGGAATCGAATCAACCCGAGTAGAATGGAATGGATTGGAATGGAATGGAATGGAATGGAATGGAATTCAATGGAATAGAATGAAATGGAATGGAATGGAATGGAATGGAATGGAATCGAATGGAATCGAATGGAATCGAATGGAATGGAGTGGAAGAGAATGGAATCAACTCGAGTAGAACGGAATGGAATGCAACGGAATGGAACGGAATGGAACGGAATGAAACGGAACGGAATGGGATGGAGTGAAATGGAATGGAATCGAATGGAATCGAATGGAACCGAATGGAATGGAATGGAACGGAATGGAATGGAATGGACTGGAATGGAATGGAATCAACCCTAGTAGAATGTAATGTTTTGGAATGGAATGGAATGGAATGGAATGGAATGGAATCGAATGGAATCGAATGGAATGGAATGGAATGGAATGGAATGGAATCAACCCGAGTAGAACGGAATGGAATGGAATGGAATGGAATGGAATGGAATCCAATTGAATTGAATGGAATCGAATGGAATGGAATGGAATAGAATGTAATCAACCCGAGTAGAACGGAATGGAATGGAATGGAATGGAATGGAATGGAATGGAATGGAATGGAATGGAATGGAATGGAATGGAATGGAATGGAATCAACACGAGTAGAACGGAATGGAATGGAATGGAATGGAATGGAATGGAATGGAATGGAATGGAATGGAATGGAATGGAATGGAATCAACACGAGTAGAACGGAATGGAATGGAATGGAATGGAATGGAATGGAATTCAATTGAATGGAATGGAATGGAATGGAATCAACCTGAGTAGAACGGAATGGAATGGAATGGAATGGAATGGAATGGAAAGGAATGGAATGGAATGGAATGGAATCAACCCGAGCAGAATGGAATGGATTGGAATGGAATGGAATGGAATCGAATGGAATCAAATGGAACCGAATGGAATGGAATGGAAGGGAATGGAATGGAATGGAATGGAATGGAATGGAATGGAATCAACCCGAGTAGAATGGAATGGATTGGAATGGAATAGAATATAATGTAATGGAATGGAATGGAATCGAATGGAATCGAATGGAATCGAATGGAATGGAATAGAATGGAATGGAATGCAATGGAATCAACCCGAGTAGAACGGAATGGAATGGAATGGAATGGAATGGAATGGAATGGAATGGAATGGAATGGAATGGAATGGAATGGAATCAACGCGAGTAGAACGGAATGGAATGGAACGGAACGGAATCAACTCGAGTAGAAAGGAATGGAATGGAATGGAATGGAATGGAATGGAATGGAATGCAATGAAATGGAATGGAATGGAATGGAATCGAATAGAATGGACTGGAATGAAATGGAATGGAATGGAATGGAATGGAATGGAATGGAATGGAATGGAATGGAATGGAATCAACCCGAGTAGAATGGAATGGATTGGAATGGAATGGAATGGAATGGAATCGAATGGAATGGAATGGGATCGAATGGAATGGAAAGGAATGGAATGGACGCGAGTAGAACGGAATGGAATGGAATGGAATGGAATGGAATGGAATGGAATGGAATGGAATGGAATGAACCCGAGTAGAACGGAATGGAATGGAATGGAATGGAATGGAATGGAATGGAATGGAATGGAATCAACCCGAGTAGAACGGAATGGAATTGAATGGAATGGAATGGAATGGAATGGAATGGAATGGAATCAACCCGAGTAGATTGGAATGGATTGGAATGGAATGAAATGGAATGGAATGGAATTCAAAGGAAAAAATGAAATGGAATGGAATGGAATGGAATGGAATCGAATGGAATCGAATGGAATGGAATGGAATGGAATGGAATGGAATGGAATGGAATCAACCCGAGTAGATTGGAATGGATTGGAATGGAATGAAATGGAATGGAATGGAATTCAAAGGAAAAAATGAAATGGAATGGAATGGAATGGAATGGAATGGAATGGAATAGAATCGAATGGAATCAAATGGAATCGAATGCAATGGAGTGGAATAGAATGGAATCAACCCGAGTAGAATGGAATGGAATGGAACGGAATGGTACGGAATGGAACGGAATGGAACGGAATGGAATGGAATGGAGTGAAATGGAATGGAATCGAATGGAATCGAACGGAACCAAATGGAATGGGAAGAAGGGAACGGAATGGAATGGAATGGAATGGAATGGAATGGAATCAACCCGAGTAGAATGGAATGGATTGGAATGGAATGGAATGGAATGGAATGGATTTCAATGGAATAGAATGAAATGGAATGGAATGGAATGGAATGGAATGGAATCGAATGGAATCGAATGGAATCGAATGGAATGGAGTGGAAGAGAATGGAATCAACTCGAGTAGAACGGAATGGAATGCAACGGAATGGAACGGAATGGAACGGAATGAAACGGAACGGAATGGGATGGAGTGAAATGGAATGGAATCGAATGGAATCGAATGGAACTGAATGGAATGGAATGGAACGGAATGGAATGGAATGGACTGGAATGGAATGGAATCAACCCTAGTAGAATGTAATGTTTTGGAATGGAATGGAATGGAATGGAATCGAATGGAATCGAATGGAATCGAATGGAATGGAATGGAATGGAATGGAATGGAATCAACCCGAGTAGAACGGAATGGAATGGAATGGAATGGAATGGAATGGAATCCAATGGAATTGAATGGAATCGAATGGAATGGAATGGAATAGAATGTAATCAACCCGAGTAGAACGGAATGGAATGGAATGGAATGGAATGGAATGGAATGGAATGGAATGGAATGGAATGGAATGGAATGGAATGGAATCAACACGAGTAGAACGGAATGGAATGGAATGGAATGGAATGGAATGGAATGGAATGGAATGGAATGGAATGGAATGGAATGAAATGGAATGGAATGGAATCAACACGAGTAGAACGGAATGGAATGGAATGGAATGGAATGGAATGGAATTCAATTGAATGGAATGGAATGGAATCAACCCGAGTAGAACGGAATGGAATGGAATGGAAAGGAATGGAATGGAATGGAATGGAATTGAATTCAATGGAATGGAACGGAATGGAATGGAATGGAATGGAATGGAATGGAATGGAATGGAATGGAATGGAATGGAATGGAATGGAGTGGAATGGAATGGAATGGAATGGAATGGAATGGAATGGAATGGAATGGAATTCAATGGAATAGAATGGAATGGAATGGAATGGAATGGAATCAACCCGAGTAGAAAGGAATGGAACGGAATGGAATGCAATGGAATGGAATGGAATGCAATGGAATGGAATGGAATGGAATGGAATGGAATGGAATGGAATGGAATGCAATGAAATGGAATGGAATCGAATGGAATCGAATGGAATGGACTGTAATGAAATGGAATGGAATGGAATGGAATGGAATGGAATGGAATGGAATGGAATGGAATGGAATTCAATGGAATAGAATGGAATGGAATGGAATGGAATGGAATCAACCCGAGTAGAAAGGAATGGAACGGAATGGAATGCAATGGAATGGAATGGAATGCAATGGAATGGAATGGAATGGAATGGAATGGAATGGAATGGAATGCAATGAAATGGAATGGAATCGAATGGAATCGAATGGAATGGACTGTAATGAAATGGAATGGAATGGAATGGAATGGAATGGAATGGAATGGAATGGAATCAACCCGAGTAGAATGGAATGGATTGGAATGGAATGGAATGGAATGGAATCGAATGCAATGGAATGGAATCAAAAAGAATGGAAAGGAATGGAATGGACGCGAGTAGAACGGAATGGAATGGAATGGAATGGAATGGAATGGAATGGAATGGAATGGAATGGAATGGAATGAACCCGAGTAGAACGGAATGGAATGGAATGGAATGGAATGGAAAGGAATGGAATGGAATGGAATGGAATGGAATGGAATGGAATGGAATCAACCCGAGTAGAATGGAATGGATAGGAATGGAATGGAATGGAATGGAATGTAATTCAATAGAATGGAATGGAGGGGAATGGAAAGGAATGGAATGTAATGTAATGGAATGGAATGGAATGGAATGGAATCGAATGGAATCGAATGGAATGGAGTGGAATAGAGTGGAATCAACCCGAATAGAACGGAACGGAACGGAACGGAACGGAACGGAACGGAACGGAATGGAATGGAGTGAAATGGAATGGAATCAAATGGAGTCGAATGGAACCGAATGGAATGGAATGGAAGGGAATGGAATGGAATGGAATGGAATGGAATGGAATGGAATGGAATGGAATGGAATCAACCCGAGTAGAATGGAATGGATTGGAATGGAATGGAATGGAAAGGAATCGAATGGAATGGAATGGAATCGAAAGGAATGGAAAGGAATGGAATGGACGCGAGTAGAACGGAATGGAATAGAATGGAATGGAATGGAATGGAATGTATTGGAATGAACCCGTGTAGAATGGAATGGAATGGAATGGAATGGAATGGAATGGAATGGAATGGAATGGAATCAACCCGAGTAGAATGGAATGGAATGGAATGGAATGGAATCAACCCGAGTAGAACGGAATGGAATAGAATGGAATGGAATGGAATGGAATGGAATTCAATGGAATGGAATTCAATGGAATAGAATGGAATGGAATGGAATGGAAAGGAAAGGAATGAACCCGAGTAGAACGGAACGGAATGGAATGGAATGGAATGGAATGGAATGGAATGAAATGGAATGGAATCGAATGGAATCGAATGGAATGGACTGTAATGAAATGGAATGGAATGGAATGGAATGGAATGGAATGGAATGGAATGGAATGGAATGGAATGGAATGGAATCAACCCGAGTAGAATGGAATGGATTGGAATGGAATGGAATGGAATGGAATCGAATGGAATGGAATGGAATCGAAAGGAATGGAAAGGAATGGAATGGACGCGAGTAGAACGGAATGGAATGGAATGGAATGGAATGGAATGGAATGGAATGGAATGGAATGAACCCGAGTAGAACGGAATGGAATGGAATGGAATGGAATGGAATGGAATGGAATGGAATGGAATGGAATGGAATGGAATGGAATGGAATGGAATGGAATCAACCCGAGTAGAATGGAATGGATAGGAATGGAATGGAATGGAATGGAATGTAATTCAATAGAATGGAATGGAGGGGAATGGAAAGGAATGGAATGGAATGGAATGGAATCGAATGGAATCGAATGGAATCGAATGGAATGGAGTGGAATAGAGTGGAATCAACCCGAATAGAACGGAACGGAACGGAACGGAACGGAACGGAATGGAATGGAGTGAAATGGAATGGAATCAAATGGAGTCGAATGGAACAGAATGGAATGGAATGGAATGGAATGGAATGGAATGGAATGGAATGGAATGGAATGGAATGGAATGGAATGGAATGGAATGGAATGGAATCAACCCGAGTAGAATGGAATGGATAGGAATGGAATGGAATGGAATGGAATGTAATTCAATAGAATGGAATGGAGGGGAATGGAAAGGAATGGAATGGAATGGAATGGAATCGAATGGAATCGAATGGAATCGAATGGAATGGAGTGGAATAGAGTGGAATCAACCCGAATAGAACGGAACGGAACGGAACGGAACGGAACGGAATGGAATGGATTGAAATGGAATGGAATCAAATGGAGTCGAATGGAACAGAATGGAATGGAATGGAATGGAATGGAATGGAATGGAATGGAATGGAATGGAATGGAATGGAATGGAATGGAATGGAATGGAATCAACCCGAGTAGAACAGAATGGAATGGAATGGAATGGAATGGAATGGAATGGAATGCAATGGAATGGAATGGAATGGAATAGAATGGAATTCAATGGAATGGAATGGAATGGAATGGAATGGAATGGAATGGAATGGAATGGAATGGAATCAACCCGAGTAGAATGGAATGGATTGGAATGGAATGGAATATAAAGTAATGGAATGGAATGGAATCGAATGGAATCGAATGGAATCGAATGGAATGGAATGGAATGGAATCGAATGGAATGGAATGGAATGGAATCAACCCGAGAAGAATGGAATGGAATGGAACGGAATGGAATGGAATGGAATGGAATGGAATGGAATGGAATGGAATGCAATGAAATGGAATGGAATCGAATGGAATCGAATGGAATGGACTGTAATGAAATGGAATGGAATGGAATGGAATGGAATGGAATGGAATGGAATGGAATGGAATCAACCCGAGTAGAATGGAATGGATTGGAATGGAATGGAATGGAATGGAATCGAATGGAATGGAATGGAATCGAAAGGATTTGAAAGGAATGGAATGGACGCGAGTAGAACGGAATGGAATGGAATGGAATGGAATGGAATGGAATGGAATGGAATGGAATGGAATGAACCCGAGTAGAACGGAATGGAATGGAATGGAATGGAATGGAATGGAATGGAATGGAATGGAATCAACCCGAGTAGAACGGAATGGAATTGAATGGAATGGAATGGAATGGAATGGAATGGAATGGAATCAACCCGAGTAGATTGGAATGGATTGGAATGGAATGAAATGGAATGGAATGGAATTCAAAGGAAAAAATGAAATGGAATGGAATGGAATGGAATGGAATCGAATGGAATCGAATGGAATGGAATGGAATGGAATGGAATGGAATGGAATGGAATGGAATGGAATGGAATCAACCCGAGTAGATTGGAATGGATTGGAATGGAATGAAATGGAATGGAATGGAATTCAAAGGAAAAAATGAAATGGAATGGAATGGAATGGAATGGAATGGAATGGAATAGAATCGAATGGAATCAAATGGAATCGAATGCAATGGAGTGGAATAGAATGGAATCAACCCGAGTAGAATGGAATGGAATGGAACGGAATGGTACGGAATGGAACGGAATGGAACGGAATGGAATGGAATGGAGTGAAATGGAATGGAATCGAATGGAATCGAACGGAACCAAATGGAATGGGAAGAAGGGAACGGAATGGAATGGAATGGAATGGAATGGAATGGAATCAACCCGAGTAGAATGGAATGGATTGGAATGGAATGGAATGGAATGGAATGGAATTCAATGGAATAGAATGAAATGGAATGGAATGGAATGGAATGGAATGGAATCGAATGGAATCGAATGGAATCGAATGGAATGGAGTGGAAGAGAATGGAATCAACTCGAGTAGAACGGAATGGAATGCAACGGAATGGAACGGAATGGAACGGAATGAAACGGAACGGAATGGGATGGAGTGAAATGGAATGGAATCGAATGGAATCGAATGGAACTGAATGGAATGGAATGGAACGGAATGGAATGGAATGGACTGGAATGGAATGGAATCAACCCTAGTAGAATGTAATGTTTTGGAATGGAATGGAATGGAATGGAATGGAATGGAATCGAATGGAATCGAATGGAATGGAATGGAATGGAATGGAATGGAATCAACCCGAGTAGAACGGAATGGAATGGAATGGAATGGAATGGAATGGAATCCAATGGAATTGAATGGAATCGAATGGAATGGAATGGAATAGAATGTAATCAACCCGAGTAGAACGGAATGGAATGGAATGGAATGGAATGGAATGGAATGGAATGGAATGGAATGGAATGGAATGGAATGGAATGGAATCAACACGAGTAGAACGGAATGGAATGGAATGGAATGGAATGGAATGGAATGGAATGGAATGGAATGGAATGGAATGGAATGGAATCAACACGAGTAGAACGGAATGGAATGGAATGGAATGGAATGGAATGGAATTCAATTGAATGGAATGGAATGGAATGGAATCAACCCGAGTAGAACGGAATGGAATGGAATGGAAAGGAATGGAATGGAATGGAATGGAATGGAATTCAATGGAATGGAACGGAATGGAATGGAATGGAATGGAATGGAATGGAATGGAATGGAATGGAGTGGAATGGAATGGAATGGAATGGAATGGAATGGAATGGAATGGAATGGAATTCAATGGAATAGAATGGAATGGAATGGAATGGAATGGAATCAACCCGAGTAGAAAGGAATGGAACGGAATGGAATGCAATGGAATGGAATGGAATGCAATGGAATGGAATGGAATGGAATGGAATGGAATGGAATGGAATGGAATGCAATGAAATGGAATGGAATCGAATGGAATCGAATGGAATGGACTGTAATGAAATGGAATGGAATGGAATGGAATGGAATGGAATGGAATGGAATGGAATGGAATGGAATTCAATGGAATAGAATGGAATGGAATGGAATGGAATGGAATCAACCCGAGTAGAAAGGAATGGAACGGAATGGAATGCAATGGAATGGAATGGAATGCAATGGAATGGAATGGAATGGAATGGAATGGAATGGAATGGAATGCAATGAAATGGAATGGAATCGAATGGAATCGAATGGAATGGACTGTAATGAAATGGAATGGAATGGAATGGAATGGAATGGAATGGAATGGAATGGAATCAACCCGAGTAGAATGGAATGGATTGGAATGGAATGGAATGGAATGGAATCGAATGCAATGGAATGGAATCAAAAAGAATGGAAAGGAATGGAATGGACGCGAGTAGAACGGAATGGAATGGAATGGAATGGAATGGAATGGAATGGAATGGAATGGAATGGAATGGAATGGAATGAACCCGAGTAGAACGGAATGGAATGGAATGGAATGGAATGGAAAGGAATGGAATGGAATGGAATGGAATGGAATGGAATGGAATGGAATGGAATCAACCCGAGTAGAATGGAATGGATAGGAATGGAATGGAATGGAATGGAATGTAATTCAATAGAATGGAATGGAGGGGAATGGAAAGGAATGGAATGTAATGTAATGGAATGGAATGGAATGGAATGGAATCGAATGGAATCGAATGGAATGGAGTGGAATAGAGTGGAATCAACCCGAATAGAACGGAACGGAACGGAACGGAACGGAACGGAACGGAACGGAACGGAATGGAATGGAGTGAAATGGAATGGAATCAAATGGAGTCGAATGGAACCGAATGGAATGGAATGGAAGGGAATGGAATGGAATGGAATGGAATGGAATGGAATGGAATGGAATGGAATGGAATGGAATCAACCCGAGTAGAATGGAATGGATTGGAATGGAATGGAATGGAAAGGAATCGAATGGAATGGAATGGAATCGAAAGGAATGGAAAGGAATGGAATGGACGCGAGTAGAACGGAATGGAATAGAATGGAATGGAATGGAATGGAATGTATTGGAATGAACCCGTGTAGAATGGAATGGAATGGAATGGAATGGAATGGAATGGAATGGAATGGAATCAACCCGAGTAGAATGGAATGGAATGGAATGGAATGGAATCAACCCGAGTAGAACGGAATGGAATAGAATGGAATGGAATGGAATGGAATGGAATTCAATGGAATGGAATTCAATGGAATAGAATGGAATGGAATGGAATGGAAAGGAAAGGAATGAACCCGAGTAGAACGGAACGGAATGGAATGGAATGGAATGGAATGGAATGGAATGAAATGGAATGGAATCGAATGGAATCGAATGGAATGGACTGTAATGAAATGGAATGGAATGGAATGGAATGGAATGGAATGGAATGGAATGGAATGGAATGGAATGGAATGGAATGGAATCAACCCGAGTAGAATGGAATGGATTGGAATGGAATGGAATGGAATGGAATCGAATGGAATGGAATGGAATCGAAAGGAATGGAAAGGAATGGAATGGACGCGAGTAGAACGGAATGGAATGGAATGGAATGGAATGGAATGGAATGGAATGGAATGGAATGAACCCGAGTAGAACGGAATGGAATGGAATGGAATGGAATGGAATGGAATGGAATGGAATGGAATGGAATGGAATGGAATGGAATGGAATGGAATGGAATGGAATGGAATGGAATGGAATCAACCCGAGTAGAATGGAATGGATAGGAATGGAATGGAATGGAATGGAATGTAATTCAATAGAATGGAATGGAGGGGAATGGAAAGGAATGGAATGGAATGGAATGGAATCGAATGGAATCGAATGGAATCGAATGGAATGGAGTGGAATAGAGTGGAATCAACCCGAATAGAACGGAACGGAACGGAACGGAACGGAACGGAATGGAATGGAGTGAAATGGAATGGAATCAAATGGAGTCGAATGGAACAGAATGGAATGGAATGGAATGGAATGGAATGGAATGGAATGGAATGGAATGGAATGGAATGGAATGGAATGGAATGGAATGGAATGGAATGGAATGGAATCAACCCGAGTAGAACAGAATGGAATGGAATGGAATGGAATGGAATGGAATGGAATGCAATGGAATGGAATGGAATGGAATAGAATGGAATTCAATGGAATGGAATGGAATGGAATGGAATGGAATGGAATGGAATGGAATGGAATGGAATGGAATCAACCCGAGTAGAATGGAATGGATTGGAATGGAATGGAATATAAAGTAATGGAATGGAATGGAATCGAATGGAATCGAATGGAATCGAATGGAATGGAATGGAATGGAATCGAATGGAATGGAATGGAATGGAATCAACCCGAGTAGAACGGAATGGAATGGAATGGAACGGAATGGAATGGAATGGAATGGAATGGAATGGAATGGAATGGAATGCAATGAAATGGAATGGAATCGAATGGAATCGAATGGAATGGACTGTAATGAAATGGAATGGAATGGAATGGAATGGAATGGAATGGAATGGAATGGAATGGAATCAACCCGAGTAGAATGGAATGGATTGGAATGGAATGGAATGGAATGGAATCGAATGGAATGGAATGGAATTGAAAGGATTTGAAAGGAATGGAATGGACGCGAGTAGAACGGAATGGAATGGAATGGAATGGAATGGAATGGAATGGAATGGAATGAACCCGAGTAGAATGGAATGGAATGGAATGGAATGGAATGGAATGGAATGGAATGGAATGGAATCAACCCGAGTAGAACGGAATGGAATTGAATGGAATGGAAAGGAATGGAATTCAATGGAATGGAATTCAATGGAATAGAATGGAATGGAATGGAATGGAATGAACCCGAGTAGAACGGAATGGAATGGAATGGAATGGAATGGAATGGAATGGAATGGAATCAACCCGAGTAGATTGGAATGGATTGGAATGGAATGAAATGGAATGGAATGGAATTCAAAGGAAAAAATGAAATGGAATGGAATGGAATGGAATGGAATGGAATGGAATAGAATCGAATGGAATCAAATGGAATCGAATGCAATGGAGTGGAATAGAATGGAATCAACCCGAGTAGAATGGAATGGAATGGAACGGAATGGAACGGAATGGAACGGAATGGAACGGAACGGAATGGAATGGAGTGAAATGGAATGGAATCGAATGGAATCGAACGGAACCAAATGGAATGGGAAGAAGGGAACGGAATGGAATGGAATGGAATGGAATGGAATGGAATCAACCCGAGTAGAATGGAATGGATTGGAATGGAATGGAATGGAATGGAATGGAATTCAATGGAATAGAATGAAATGGAATGGAATGGAATGGAATGGAATGGAATCGAATGGAATCGAATGGAATCGAATGGAATGGAGTGGAAGAGAATGGAATCAACTCGAGTAGAACGGAATGGAATGCAACGGAATGGAACGGAATGGAACGGAATGAAACGGAACGGAATGGGATGGAGTGAAATGGAATGGAATCGAATGGAATCGAATGGAACCGAATGGAATGGAATGGAACGGAATGGAATGGAATGGACTGGAATGGAATGGAATCAACCCTAGTAGAATGTAATGTTTTGGAATGGAATGGAATGGAATGGAATGGAATGGAATCGAATGGAATGGAATGGAATGGAATGGAATGGAATGGAATGGAATCAACCCGAGTAGAACGGAATGGAATGGAATGGAATGGAATGGAATGGAATCCAATTGAATTGAATGGAATCGAATGGAATGGAATGGAATAGAATGTAATCAACCCGAGTAGAACGGAATGGAATGGAATGGAATGGAATGGAATGGAATGGAATGGAATGGAATGGAATGGAATGGAATGGAATGGAATGGAATCAACACGAGTAGAACGGAATGGAATGGAATGGAATGGAATGGAATGGAATGGAATGGAATGGAATGGAATGGAATGGAATGGAATCAACACGAGTAGAACGGAATGGAATGGAATGGAATGGAATGGAATGGAATTCAATTGAATGGAATGGAATGGAATGGAATCAACCCGAGTAGAACGGAATGGAATGGAATGGAATGGAATGGAATGGAAAGGAATGGAATGGAATGGAATGGAATCAACCCGAGCAGAATGGAATGGATTGGAATGGAATGGAATGGAATCGAATGGAATCAAATGGAACCGAATGGAATGGAATGGAAGGGAATGGAATGGAATGGAATGGAATGGAATGGAATGGAATCAACCCGAGTAGAATGGAATGGATTGGAATGGAATAGAATATAATGTAATGGAATGGAATGGAATCGAATGGAATCGAATGGAATCGAATGGAATGGAATAGAATGGAATGGAATGCAATGGAATCAACCCGAGTAGAACGGAATGGAATGGAATGGAATGGAATGGAATGGAATGGAATGGAATGGAATGGAATGGAATGGAATGGAATGGAATCAACGCGAGTAGAACGGAATGGAATGGAACGGAACGGAATCAACTCGAGTAGAAAGGAATGGAATGGAATGGAATGGAATGGAATGGAATGGAATGCAATGAAATGGAATGGAATGGAATGGAATCGAATAGAATGGACTGGAATGAAATGGAATGGAATGGAATGGAATGGAATGGAATGGAATGGAATGGAATGGAATGGAATCAACCCGAGTAGAATGGAATGGATTGGAATGGAATGGAATGGAATGGAATCGAATGGAATGGAATGGGATCGAATGGAATGGAAAGGAATGGAATGGACGCGAGTAGAACGGAATGGAATGGAATGGAATGGAATGGAATGGAATGGAATGGAATGGAATGGAATGAACCCCAGTAGAACGGAATGGAATGGAATGGAATGGAATGGAATGGATTGGAATGGAATGGAATCAACCCGAGTAGAATGGAATGGATAGGAATGGAATGGAATGGAATGGAATGTAATTCAATAGAAGAGAATGGAAGGGAATGGAAAGGAATGGAATGGAATGGAATGGAAAGGAATGGAATCGAATGGAATCAACCCGAGTAGAACGGAATGGAATGGAATGGAATGGAATGGAATGGAATGGAATGGAAAGGAATGGAATGGAATTCAATGGAATGGAATGGAATGGCATGGAATGGAATGGAATGGAATCAACCCGAGTAGAATGGAATGGAATTGAATGGAGTGGAGTGGAATGGAATGGAATGGAATGGAATGGAATTCAATGGAATAGAATGGAATGGAATGGAATGGAATGGAATGGAATCACCTCGAGTAGAAAGGAATGGAATGGAATGGAATGGAATGGAATGGAATGGAATGGAATGGAATGCAATGAAATGGAATGGAATGGAATGGAATCGAATGGAATGGACTGGAATGAAATGGAATGGAATGGAATGGAATGGAATGGAATGGAATGGAATGGAATGGAATGGAATCAACCCAAGTAGAATGGAATGGATTGGAATGGAATGGAATGGAATGGAATCGAATGGAATGGAATGGAATGGAATGGAATGGAATGGAATGGAATGGAATGGAATCAACCCGAGTAGAATGGAATGGATAGGAATGGAATGGAATGGAATGGAACGTAATTCAATAGAATAGAATGGAAGGGAATGGAAAGGAATGGAATGGAATGGAATGGAATCGAATGGAATCGAATGGGATCGAATGGAATGGAGTGGAATAGAATGGAATCAACCCGAATAGAACAGAACGGAACGGAACGGAACGGAACGGAACGGAATGGATTGGAGTGAAACGGAATGGAATCAAATGGAATCGAATGGAACCGAATGGAATGGAATGGAATGGAATGGAATGCAATGGAATGGAATCGAATGGACTGGATTGGAATGGAATGGAATGGAATGGAGTGGAATCGAAAGGAATGGAATGGAATGGAATGGAATGGAATGGAATGGAATGGAATGGAATGGAATCAACCCGAGTAGAACGGAATGGAATGGAATGGAATGGAATGGAATGGAATGGAATGGAATGGAATGGAATCAACCCGAGTAGAACGGAATGGAATGGAATGGAATGGAATGGAATGGAATGGAATGGAATTCAATGGAATGGAATTCAATGGAATAGAATGGAATGGAATGGTATGGAATGGAATGGAATGAACCCGAGTAGAACGGAATGGAATGGAATGGAATTGAATGGAATGGAATGGAATGGAATGGAATGGAATCGAACAGAATGGAATGGAATGGAATGGAATGGAATGGAATGGAATGGAATGGAATCGAATCGAATCGAATGGAATCGAATGAAATGGAATGGAATGGAATGGAATGGAATGGAATGGAATGGAATGAAATGGAATAGAATGGAATCAACCCGAGTAGAATGGAATGGAATGGAACGGAACGGAACGGAACGGAACGGAACGGAACGGAACGGAACGGAATGGAATGGAGTGAAATGGAATGGAATCGAATGGAATCGAACGGAACCGAATGGAATGGAAAGAAGGGAACGGAATGGAATGGAATGGAATGGAATGGAATGGAATGGAATCAACCCGAGTAGAATGGAACGGATTGGACTGGAATGGAATGGAATGGAATGGAATGGAATGGAATTCAATAGAATAGAATGGAATGGAATGGAATGGAAAGGAATGGAATGGAATGGAATGGAATGGAATGGAATGGAATGGAATGGAATCGAATGGAATCGAATGGAATCGAATGGAATGGAGTGGAATAGAATGGAATCAACCCGAATAGAACGGAACGGAACGGAACGGAATGGAACGGAATGGAATGGAGTGAAATGGAATGGAATCGAATGGAATCGAAAGGAACCGAATGGAATGGAATGGAAGGGAATGGAATGGAATTGAATGGAATGGAATCAACCCTAGTAGAATGGAATGGATTGGAATGGAATGGAATGGAATCGAATGCAATGCAATGGAATGGAATGGAATGGAATGGAATGGAATGGACCCGAGTAGAACGGAATGGAATGGAATGGAAAGGAATGGAATGGAATGGAATGAACCCGAGTAGAACGGAATGGAATGGAATGGAATGGAATGGAATGGAATGGAATGGAATGGAATGGAATCGAAAGGAATGGAATGGAATGGAATGGAATGGAATGGAATGGAATGGAATGGAATGGAATGGAATTTAATCGAATGGAATCGAATGGAATGGAATGGAACGGAATGGAATCGAATGGAACGGAATGGAATGGAATGGAATGGAATGGAATGGAATCGAATGGAATGTAATGGAATCGAATGGATTGGAATGGAATGGAATGGAATGGAATGGAATGGAATGGAATGGAATGGAATGGAATGGAATCAACCCGAGTAGAATGGAATGGATTGGAATGGAATGGAATGGAATGGAATGGAATTCAATGGAATAGAATGAAATGGAATGGAATGGAATGGAATGGAATGGAATGGAATCGAATGGAATCGAATGGAATCGAATGGAATGGAGTGGAAGATAATGGAAACAACTCGAGTAGAACGGAATGGAATGGAACGGAATGGAACGGAACGGAACGGAATGGAACGGAACGGAATGGAATGGAGTGAAATGGAATAGAATCGAATGGAATCGAATGGAACCGAATGGAATGGAATGGAACGGAATGGAATGGAATGGACAGGAATGGAATGGAATCAACCGTAGTAGAATGTAATGGATTGGAATGGAATGGAATGGAATGGATTGGAATGGAATGGAATCGAATGGAATCGAATGGAATGGAATGGAATGGAATGGAATGGAATCAACCCGAGTAGAACGGAATGGAATGGAATGGAATGGAGTGGAATGGAATGGAATGGAATGGAATGGAATGGAATTCAATGGAATGGAATGGAATGGAATGGAATGGAATGGAATGGAATCGAATGGAATTGAATGGAATCGAATGGAATGGAATGGAATAGAATGTAATCAACCCGAGTAGAACGGAATGGAACGGAATGGAATGGAATGGAATGGAATGGAATGGAATGGAATGGAATGGAATGGAATGGAATGGAATGGAATGGAATTGAGTGGAATGGAATGGAATGGAATGGAATGGAATGGAATGGATTGGAATGGAATGGAATGGAATGGAATGGAATCAACACGAGTAGAACGGAATGGAATGGAATGGAATGGAGTGGAATGGAATGGAATGGAATGGAACTCAATGGAATGGAATGGAATGGAATGGAATCAACCCGAGTAGAACGGAATGGAATGGAATGGAAAGGAATGCAATGCAATGGAATGGAATGGAATGGAATGGAATTCTATGGAATGGAACGGAATGGAATGGAATGGAATGGAATGGAATGGAGTGGAATGGAAGGGAATGGAATGGAATGGAATGGAATGGAATCAACAGGAGTAGAATGGAATGGATTGGAATGGAATGGAATGGAGTGGAATCGAATGGAATGGAATGGAATCGAATGGAATGGAATGGAATGGAATGGACGCGAGTAGAACTGAATGGAATGGAATGGAATGGAATAGAATGGAATGGAATGGATTGGAATGAACCCGAATAGAACGCAATGGAATGGAATGGAATGCAATGGAATTGAATGGAATGGAATGGAATGGAATGGAATCAACCCGAGTAGAATGGAATGGATAGGAATGGAATGGAAAGGAATGGAATGTAATGCAATAGAATGGAATGGAAAGGAATGGAAAGGAATGGAATGGAATGGAAAGGAATGGAATGGAATGGAATCGAATGGAATCGAATGGAATCGAATGGAATGGAGTGGAATAGAGTGGAATCAACCCGAATAGAACGGAACAGAACGAAACGGAACGGAACGGAACGGAATGGAATGGAGTGAAATGGAATGGAATCAAATGGAGTCGAATGGAACCGAATGGAATGGAATGGAATGGAATGGAATGGAATGGAATGGAATCAACCCGAGTAGAACGGAATGGAATGGAATGGAATGGAATGGAATGGAATGGAATGGAATGGAATGCAATGGAATGGAATGGAATGGAATGGAATTCAATGGAATGGAATGGAATGGAATGGAATGGAATGGAATGGAATCAACCCGAGTAGAACGGAATGGAATGGAATGGAATGGAATGGAATGGAATGGAATGGAATGGACTGGAATGGAATGGAATGGAATGGAATGGAATGGAATTCAATGGAATGGAATTCAATGGAATAGAATGGAATGGAATGGAATGGAATGGAATGGAATGGAATGGAATGAACCCGAGTAGAACGGAATGGAATGGAATGAAATTGAATGGAATGGAATGGAATGGAATGGAATGGAATGGAATCGAATGGAATAGAATGGAATGGAATGGAATGGAATGGAATGGAATCGAATGGAATGGAATGGAATGGAATGGAATCGAATGGAATGGAATGGAATGGAATGGAATGGAATGGAATGGAATGGAATGGAATCAACCCGAGTAGATTGGAATGGATTGGAATGGAATGGAATGGAATGGAATGGAATGGAATTCAATGGAAAAAATGAAATGGAATGGAATGGAATGGAATGGAATGGAATGGAATCGAATGGAATCGAATGGAATGGAATGGAATGGAATGGAATGGAATCGAATGGAATGGAATGGAATGGAATGGAATCGAATGGAATCGAATGGAATCGAATGGAATGGAATGGAATGGAATGGAATGGAATGGAATGGAATGGAATGGAATTTAATGCAATGGAATGGAATGGAATGGAATGGAATTCAATGGAATGGAATGGAATGGAATGGAATGGAATGGAATCAACCCGAGTAGAACGGAATGGAATGGAATGGAATGGAATGGAATGGAATGGAATGGAATGGAATGGAATGGAATGGAATGGAATGGAATGGAATTCAATGGAATGGAATTCGATGGAATAGAATGGAATGGAATGGAATGGAATGGAATGGAATGAACCCGAGTAGAACGGAATGGAATGGAATGGAATTGAATGGAATGGAATGGAATGGAATGGAATGGAATGGAATGGAATCGAATGGAATGGAATGTAATGGAATGGAATGGAATGGAATGGAATCGAATGGAATGGAATGGAATGGAATGGAATCGAATGGAATCGAATGGAATGGAATGGAATGGAATGGAATCAACCCGAGTAGATTGGAATGGATTGGAATGGAATGGAATGGAATGGAATGGAATGGAATGGAATGGAATTCAATGGAAAAATGAAATGGAATGGAATGGAATGGAATGGAATGGAATCGAATCGAATGGAATCGAATGGAATGGAATGGAATGGAATGGAATGGAATGGAATGGAATCGAATGGAATGGAATGGAATCGAATGGAATCGAATGGAATCGAATGGAATGGAATGGAATGGAATGGAATGGAATGGAATGGAATGGAATGGAATCAACCCGAGTAGATTGGAATGGATTGGAATGGAATGGAATGGAATGGAATGGAATTCAATGGAAAAAATGAAATGGAATGGAAAGGAATGGAATGGAATGGAATGGAATGGAATCGAATGGAATCGGATGGAATCGAATGGAATGGAGTGGAATAGAATGGAATCAACCCGAATAGAACGGAACAGAACGGAACGGAACGGAACGGAATGGAATGGAATTGAGTGAAATGGAATGGAATCGAATGGAATCGAAAGGAACCGAATGGAATGGAATGGAAGGGAATGGAATGGAATGGAATGGAATGGAATGGAATCAACCCGAGTAGAATGGAATGGAATGGAATCGAATGGAATGGAATGGAATGGAATGGAATGGAATGGAATGGAATGGAATCAACCCGAGTAGAATGGAGTGGATTGGAATGGAATGGAATGGAATGGAATGGAATGGAATTCAATGGAATAGAATGAAATGGAATGGAATGGAAATGAATGGAGTGGAATGGAATGGAATGGAATGGAATGGAATGGAATGGAATGGAATGGAATGGAATGGAATCGAATGGTATGGAATGGAATGGAATGGAATGGAATGGAATGGAATCAACCCGAGTAGAACGGAATGGAATGGAATGGAATGGAATGGAATGGAATGGAATGGAATTCAATGGAATAGAATGGAATGGAATGGAATAGAATGGAATGGAATGGAATGGAATGGAATGGAATGGAATGGAATGGAATGGAATCAACCCGAGTAGAACGGAATGGATCGGAATGGAAAGGAATGGAATGGAATGGAATGGAATGAATGGAATGGAATGGAATGGAATGGAATCGAATGGAATCGAATGGAATCGAATGGAATGGAACGGAATGGAATGGAATGGAATGGAATGGAATGGAATGGAATGGAATGGAATGGAATCGAATGGAATGGAATGGAATGGAATGGAATGGAATGGAATGGAATGGAATGGAATGGAATCAACCCGAGTAGAACGGAATGGAATGGAATGGAATGGAATGGAATGGAATGGAATGGAAGGGAATGGAATCAACCCGAGTAGAACGGAATGGAATGGAATGGAATGGAATGGAATGGAAAGGAATGGAATGGAATGGAATGGAATTCAATGGAATAGAATGGAATGGAATGGAATGGAATGCAATGAACCCGAGTAGAACGGAATGGAATGGAATGGAATGGAATGGAATGGAATGGAATGGAATGGAATGGAATCGAATGGAATCGAATGGAATGGAATGGAATGGAATGGAATGGAATGGAATGGAATCGAATGGAATGGAATGGAATGGAATGGAATGGAATGGAATCGAATGGAATGGAATGGAATGGAATGGAATGGAATGGAATGGAATTTAATGCAATGGAATGGAATGGAATGGAATGGAATTCAATGGAATGGAATGGAATGGAATGGAATGGAATGGAATGGAATGGAATGGAATGGAATCAACCCGAGTAGAACGGAATGGAATGGAATGGAATGGAATGGAATGGAATGGAATGGAATGGAATGGAATGGAATGGAATTCAATGGAATGGAATTCGATGGAATAGAATGGAATGGAATGGAATGGAATGGAATGGAATGGAATGGAATGGAATGAACCCGAGTAGAACGGAATGGAATGGAATGGAATTGAATGGAATGCAATGGAATGGAATGGAATGGAATGGAATGGAATGGAATCGAATGGAATGGAATGGAATGGAATGGAATGGAATGCAATCGAATGGAATGGAATGGAATGGAATGGAATGGAATCGAATGGAATGGAATGGAATGGAATGGAATAGAATGGAATCAACCCGAGTAGATTGGAATGGATTGGAATGGAATGGAATGGAATGGAATGGAATGGAATTCAATGGAAAAAATGAAATGGAATGGAATGGAATGGAATCGAATCGAATGGAATCGAACGGAAAGGAATGGAAAGGAATGGAATGGAATGGAATGGAATCGAATGGAATGGAATGGAATGGAATGGAATCGAATTGAATCGAATGGAATGGAATGGAATGGAATGGAATGGAATGGATTGGAATGGAATGGAATGGAATCAACCCGAGTAGATTGGAAAGGATTGGAATGGAATGGAATGGAATGGAATGGAATTCAATGGAAAAAATGAAATGGAATGTAATGGAATGGAATGGAATGGAATGGAATGGAATCGAATGGAATCGGATGGAATCGAATGGAATGGAGTGGAATAGAATGGAATCAACCCGAATAGAACGGACCGGAACGGAACGGAACGGAACGGAATGGAATGGAATTGAGTGAAATGGAATGGAATCTAATGGAATCGAAAGGAACCGAATGGAATGGAATGGAAGGGAATGGAATGGAATGGAATGGAATGGAATGGAATCAACCCGAGTAGAATGGAATGGAATGGAATCGAATAGAATGGAATGGAATGGAATGGAATGGAATGGAATGGAATGGAATGGAATGGAATCAACCCGAGTAGAATGGAGTGGATTGGAATGGAATGGAATGGAATGGAATGGAATGGAGTTCAATGGAATAGAATGAAATGGAATGGAATGGAATTGAATGGAGTGGAATGGAATGGACTGGAATGGAATGGAATGGAATGGAATGGAATGGAATCGAATGGAATGGAATGGAATCGAATGGAATGGAATGGAATCAACCCGAGTAGAACGGAATGGAATTGAATGGAATGGAATGGAATGGAATGGAATGGAATGGAATGGAATGGAATTCAATGGAATAGAATGGAATGGAATTGAATAGAATGGAATGGAATGGAATGGAATGGAATGGAATGGAATGGAATGGAATCAACCCGAGTAGAACGGAATGGATTGGAATGGAAAGGAATGGAATGGAATGGAATGGAATGAATGGAATGGAATGGAATGGAATGGAATCGAATGGAATCGAATGGAATCGAATGGAATCGAACGGAATGGAATGGAATGGAATGGAATCGAATGGAATGGAATGGAATGGAATGGAATCGAATGGAATGGAATGGAATGGAATGGAATGGAATGGAATGGAATGGAATCAACCCGAGTAGATTGGAATGGATTGGAATGGAATGGAATGGAATGGAATGGAATGGAATTCAATGGAAAAAATGAAATGGAATGGAATGGAATGGAATGGAATGGAATCGAATCGAATGGAATCGAATGGAAAGGAATGGAATGGAATGGAATGGAATGGAATGGAATCGAATGGAATGGAATGGAATGGAATGGAATCGAATGGAATCGAATGGAATGGAATGGAATGATGGAATGGAATGGAATGGAATGGAATGGAATGGAATGGAATCAACCCGAGTAGATTGGAATGGATTGGAATGGAATGGAATGGAATGGAATGGAATTCAATGGAAAAAATGAAATGGAATGGAATGGAATGGAATGGAATGGAATCGAATGGAATCGGATGGAATCGAATGGAATGGAGTGGAATTGAATGGAATCAACCCGAATAGAACGGAACGGAACGGAACTTAACGGAATGGAATGGAATTGAGTGAAATGGAATGGAATCAAATGGAATCGAAAGGAACCGAATGGAATGGAATGGAAAGGAATGGAATGGAATGGAATGGAATGGAATGGAATCAACCCGAGTAGAATGGAATGGAATGGAATCGAATGGAATGGAATGGAATGGAATGGAATGGAATGGAATGGAATGGAATGGAATCAACCCAAGTAGAATGGAGTGGATTGGAATGGAATGGAATGGAATGGAATGGAATGGAATTCAATGGAATAGAATGAAATGGAATGGAATGGAAGTGAATGGAGTGGAATGGAATGGAATGGAATGGAATGGAATGGAATGGAATGGAATGGAATCGAATGGAATGGAATGGAATGGAATGGAATGGTATGGAATGGAATCAACCCGAGTAGAACGGAATGGAATGGAATGGAATGGAATGGAAAGGAATGGAATGGAATGGAATGGAATTCAATGGAATAGAATGGAATGGAATGGAATAGAATGGAATGGAATGGAATGGAATGGAATGGAATGGAATGGAATGGAATGGAATGGAATCAACCCGAGTAGAACGGAATGGATTGGAATGGAAAGGAATGGAATGGAATGAAATGGAATGAATTGAATGGAATGGAATGGAATGGAATCGAATGGAATCGAATGGAATCGAATGGAATGGAACGGAATGGAATGGAATGGAATGGAATCGAAAGGAATGGAATGGAATGGAATGGAATCGAATGGAATGGAATGGAATGGAATGGAATGGAATGGAATGGAATGGAATGGAATGGAATGGAATGGAAGGGAATGGAATCAACCCGAGTAGAACGGAATGGAATGGAATGGAATGGAATGGAATGGAATGGAATGGAATGGAATTTAATGGAATGGAATGGAATTCAATGGAATAGAATGGAATGGAATGGAATGGAATGCAATGAACCCGAGTAGAACGGAATGGAATGGAATGGAATGGAATGGAATGGAATGGAATGGAATGGAATGGAATGGAATGGAATGCAATGGAATGGAATCAACCCGAGTAGAATGGAATGGATTGGAATGGAATGGAATGGAATGGAATGGAATTCAATGGAATAGAATGAAATGGAATGGAATGGAATGGAATGGAATGGAATGGAATGGAATGGAATGGAATGGAATGGAATTCAATGGAATAGAATGGAATGGAATGGAATAGAATGGAATGGAATGGAATGGAATGGAATGGAATGGAATGGAATGGAATGGAATGGAATCAACCCGAGTAGAACGGAATGGATTGGAATGGAAAGGAATGGAATGGAATGGAATGGAATGAATTGAATGAAATGGAATGGAATGGAATCGAATGGAATCGAATGGAATCGAATGGAATCGAACGCAATGGAATGGAATGGAATGGAATCGAATGGAATGGAATGGAATGGAATGGAATCGAATGGAATGGAATGGAATGGAATGGAATGGAATGGAATGGAATGGAATCAACCCGAGTAGATTGGAATGGATTGGAATGGAATGGAATGGAATGGAATGGAACGGAATTCAATGGAAAAAATGAAATGGAATGGAATGGAATGGAATGGAATGGAATCGAATCGAATGGAATCGAATGGAAAGGAATGGAATGGAATGGAATGGAATGGAATCGAATGGAATCGAATGGAATGGACTGGAATGAAATGGAATGGAATGGAATGGAATGGAATGGAATTGAATGGAATGGAATGGAATCGAATGGAATCGAATGGAATGGACTGGAATGAAATGGAATGGAATGGAATGGAATGGAATGGAATCGAATGGAATCGAATGGAATCGAATGGAATGGAGTGGAATAGAATGGAATCAAAACGAAAAGAACGGAACGGAACGGAACGGAACGGAACGGAACGGAACGGAACGGAATGGAATGGAGTGAAATGGAATGGAATCAAATGGAATCGAATGGAACCGAATGGAATGGAATGGAAGGGAATGGAATGCAATGGAATGGAATGGAATGGAATGGAATCAACCCGAGTAGAATGGAATGGACTGGAATGGAATGGAATGGAATGGAATGGAATGGAATGGAATGGAATGGAATGGAATGGAATAAACCCGAGTAGAACGGAATGGAATGGAATGGAATGGAATGGAATGGAATGGAATGGAATGGAATGGAATGGAATGGAATGGAATGGAATCAACCCGAGTAGAACAGAATGGAATGGAATGGAATGGAATGGAATGGAATTCAATGGAATGGAATTCAATGGAATAGAATGGAATGGAATGGAATGGAATGGAATGGAATGAACCCGAGTAGAACGGAATGGAATGGAATGGAATTGAATGGAATGGAATGGAATGGAATGGAATGGAATCGAATGGAATGGAATGGAATGGAATGGAATGGAATGGAATGGAATGGAACGGAATCGAATGGAATGGAATGGAATGGAATCGAAAGGAATGGAATGGAATGGAATGGAATGGAATGGAATGGAATGGAATAAACCCGAGTAGATTGGAATGGATTGGAATGGAATGAAATGGAATGGAATGGAATTCAATGGAAAAAATGAAATGGAATGGAATGGAATGGAATGGAATGGAATCGAATGGAATCGAATGGAATCGAATGGAATGGAGTGGAATAGAATGGAATCAACCCGAGTAGAATGGAATGGAATGGAACGGAAAGGAACGGAATGGAACGGAATGGAACGGAACGGAATGGAATGGAGTGAAATGGAATGGAATCAAATGGAATCGAACGGAACCGAATGGAATGGGAAGAAGGGAACGGAATGGAATGGAATGGAATGGAATGGAATGGAATAAACCCGAGTAGAATGGAAGGGATTGGAATGGAATGGAATGGAATGGAATGGAATGGAATGGAGTGGAAGAGAATGGAATCAACTCGAGTAGAACGGAATGGAATGCAACGGAATGGAACGGAAAGGAACAGAATGAAACGGAACGGAATGGAATGGAGTGAAATGGAATGGAATCGAATGGAATCGAATGGAACCGAATGGAATGGAATGGAACGGAATGGAATGGAGTGGAAGAGAATGGAATCAACTCGAGTAGAACGGAATGGAATGCAACGGAATGGAACGGAAAGGAACAGAATTAAACGGAACGGAATGGAATGGAGTGAAATGGAATGGAATCGAATGGAATCGAATGGAACCGAATGGAATGGAATGGAACGGAATGGAATGGAATGGACTGGAATGGAATGGAATCAACCCTAGTAGAATGTAATGGATTTGAATGGAATGGAATGGAATGGAATGGAATGGAATGGAATGGAATCGAATGGAATCGAAAGGAATGGAATGGAATGGAATGGAATGGAATGGAATGGAATGGAATGGAACCAACCCGAGTAGAACGGAATGGAATGGAATGGAATGGAATGGAATGGAATGGAATGGAATGGAATGGAATGGAATGGAATGGAATGGAATTGAGTGGAATGGAATGGAATGGAATGGAATGGAATGGAATGGAATGGAATGGAATGGAATCAACACGAAAAGAACGGAATGGAATGGAATGGAATGGAATGGAATGGAATGGAATTCAATGGAATGGAATGGAATGGAATGTAATCAACCCGAGTAGAACGGAATGGAATGGAATGGAATATAATGGAATGGAATGGAGTGGAATGGAATGGAATGGAATGGAATGGAATGGAATGGAATTCTATGGAATAGAATGGAATGGAATGGAAAGGAATGGAATGAACCCGAGTAGAAAGGAATGGAACGGAATGGAATGGAATGGAATGGAATGGAATGGAATGGAATGCAATGAAATGGAATGGAATCGAATGGAATCGAATGGAATGGACTGTAATGAAATGGAATGGAATGGAATGGAATGGAATGGAATGGAATGGAATGGAATGGAATCAACCCGAGTAGAATGGAATGGATTGGAATGGAATGGAATGGAATGGAATCGAATGGAAAGGAATGGAATCGAAAGGAATGGAAAGGAATGGAATGTACGCGAGTAGAACGGAATGGAATGGAATGGAATGGAATGGAATGGAATGGAATGGAATGGAATGGAATGAACCCGAGTAGAACGGAATGGAATGGAATGGAATGGAATGGAATGGAATGGAATGGAATGGAATGCAATGGAATGGAATGGAATCGAATGGAATGGAATTCAATGGAATGGAATGGAATGGAATGGAATGGAATTGAATGGAATGGAATCAACCCAAGTAGAACGGAATGGAATGGAATGGAATGGAATGGAATGGAATGGAATTCAATGGAATGTAATTCAGTGGAATAGAATGGAATGGAATGGAATGGAATGGAATGGAATGAACCCGAGTAGAGCGGAATGGAATGGAATGGAATTGAATGGAATGGAATGGAATGGAACGGAATGGAATGGAATGGAATGGAATCGAATGGAATGGAATGGAATGGAATGGAATCGAAGGGAATCGAATGGAATCGAATGGAATGGAATGGAATGGAATGGAATGGAATGGAAAGGAATGGAATGGAATGGAATCAACCCGAGTAGATTGGAATGGATTGGAATGGAATGGAATGGAATGGAATGGAATTCAATGGAAAAAATGAAATGGAATGGAATGGAATGGAATGGAATGAAATGGAATGGAATCGAATAGAATGGAATGGAATGGAATGGAATGGAATGGAATGGAATCGAATGGAATGGAATGGAAAGGAATGGAATCGAATGGAATTGAATGGAATGGAATGGAATGGAATGGAATGGAATCAACCCGAGTAGATTGGAATGGATTGGAATGGAATGGAATGGAATGGAATGGAGTGGAATGGAATCGAATGGAATCGAATGGAATCGAATGGAATGGAGTGGAATAGAATGGAATCAACCCGAGTAGAACGGAATGGAATGGAACGGAACGGAACGGAACGGAACGGAACGGAACGGAACCGAATGGAATGGAGTGAAATGGAATGGAATCGAATGGAATCGAATGGAACCGAATGGAATGGAAAGAAGGGAATTAAATGGAATGGAATGGAATGGAATGGAATGGAATGGAATCAACCCGAGTAGAATGGAATGGATTGGAATGGAATGGAATGGAGTGGAATGGAATGGAATTCAATAGAAAAGAATGGAATGGAATGGAATGGAATGGAATGGAATGGAATCAACAACGAGTAGAATGGAATGGATTGGAATGGAATGGAATGGAATGGAAGGGAATGGAATGGAATCGAATGGAATGGAATCGAATGGAAAGGAATGGAATGGAATGGAATGGAATGGAATGGAATGGAATCGAATGGAATGGAATGGAATGGAATGGAATGGAATGGAATCGAATGGAATGGAATGGAATGGAATGGAATGGAATGGAATCGAATGGAATGGAATGGAATGGAATGGAATGGAATGGAATGGAATGGAATTTAATGCAATGGAATGGAATGGAATGGAATGGAATTCAATGGAATGGAATGGAATGGAATGGAATGGAATGGAATGGAATGGAATGGAATGGAATCAACCCGAGTAGAACGGAATGGAATGGAATGGAATGGAATGGAATGGAATGGAATGGAATGGAATGGAATGGAATGGAATGGAATTCAATGGAATGGAATTCGATGGAATAGAATGGAATGGAATGGAATGGAATGGAATGGAATGGAATGGAATGGAATGGAATGAACCCGAGTAGAACGGAATGGAATGGAATGGAATTGAATGGAATGCAATGGAATGGAATGGAATGGAATGGAATGGAATCGAATGGAATGGAATGGAATGGAATGGAATGGAATGGAATGCAATCGAATGGAATGGAATGGAATGGAATGGAATGGAATCGAATGGAATGGAATGGAATGGAATGGAATAGAATGGAATCAACCCGAGTAGATTGGAATGGATTGGAATGGAATGGAATGGAATGGAATGGAATGGAATTCAATGGAAAAAATGAAATGGAATGGAATGGAATGGAATCGAATCGAATGGAATCGAACGGAAAGGAATGGAAAGGAATGGAATGGAATGGAATGGAATCGAATGGAATGGAATGGAATGGAATGGAATCGAATTGAATCGAATGGAATGGAATGGAATGGAATGGAATGGAATGGATTGGAATGGAATGGAATGGAATCAACCCGAGTAGATTGGAAAGGATTGGAATGGAATGGAATGGAATGGAATGGAATTCAATGGAAAAAATGAAATGGAATGTAATGGAATGGAATGGAATGGAATGGAATGGAATCGAATGGAATCGGATGGAATCGAATGGAATGGAGTGGAATAGAATGGAATCAACCCGAATAGAACGGACCGGAACGGAACGGAACGGAACGGAATGGAATGGAATTGAGTGAAATGGAATGGAATCGAATGGAATCGAAAGGAACCGAATGGAATGGAATGGAAGGGAATGGAATGGAATGGAATGGAATGGAATGGAATCAACCCGAGTAGAATGGAATGGAATGGAATCGAATAGAATGGAATGGAATGGAATGGAATGGAATGGAATGGAATGGAATGGAATGGAATGGAATGGAATCAACCCGAGTAGAATGGAGTGGATTGGAATGGAATGGAATGGAATGGAATGGAATGGAGTTCAATGGAATAGAACGAAATGGAATGGAATGGAATTGAATGGAGTGGAATGGAATGGACTGGAATGGAATGGAATGGAATGGAATGGAATGGAATCGAATGGAATGGAATGGAATCGAATGGAATGGAATGGAATCAACCCGAGTAGAACGGAATGGAATGGAATGGAATGGAATGGAATGGAATGGAATGGAATGGAATGGAATGGAATTCAATGGAATAGAATGGAATGGAATTGAATAGAATGGAATGGAATGGAATGGAATGGAATGGAATGGAATGGAATGGAATCAACCCGAGTAGAACGGAATGGATTGGAATGGAAAGGAATGGAATGGAATGGAATGGAATGAATGGAATGGAATGGAATGGAATGGAATCGAATGGAATCGAATGGAATCGAATGGAATCGAACGGAATGGAATGGAATGGAATGGAATCGAATGGAATGGAATGGAATGGAATGGAATCGAATGGAATGGAATGGAATGGAATGGAATGGAATGGAATGGAATGGAATCAACCCGAGTAGATTGGAATGGATTGGAATGGAATGGAATGGAATGGAATGGAATGGAATTCAATGGAAAAAATGAAATGGAATGGAATGGAATGGAATGGAATGGAATCGAATCGAATGGAATCGAATGGAAAGGAATGGAATGGAATGGAATGGAATGGAATGGAATGGAATCGAATGGAATGGAATGGAATGGAATGGAATCGAATGGAATCGAATGGAATGGAATGGAATGATGGAATGGAATGGAATGGAATGGAATGGAATGGAATGGAATCAACCCGAGTAGATTGGAATGGATTGGAATGGAATGGAATGGAATGGAATGGAATTCAATGGAAAAAATGAAATGGAATGGAATGGAATGGAATGGAATGGAATCGAATGGAATCGGATGGAATCGAATGGAATGGAGTGGAATTGAATGGAATCAACCCGAATAGAACGGAACGGAACGGAACGGAACGGAATGGAATGGAATTGAGTGAAATGGAATGGAATCAAATGGAATCGAAAGGAACCGAATGGAATGGAATGGAAAGGAATGGAATGGAATGGAATGGAATGGAATGGAATCAACCCGAGTAGAATGGAATGGAATGGAATCGAATGGAATGGAATGGAATGGAATGGAATGGAATGGAATGGAATGGAATGGAATGGAATCAACCCAAGTAGAATGGAGTGGATTGGAATGGAATGGAATGGAATGGAATGGAATGGAATTCAATGGAATAGAATGAAATGGAATGGAATGGAAGTGAATGGAGTGGAATGGAATGGAATGGAATGGAATGGAATGGAATGGAATGGAATGGAATGGAATCGAATGGAATGGAATGGAATGGAATGGAATGGAATGGAATGGAATCAACCCGAGTAGAACGGAATGGAATGGAATGGAATGGAATGGAATGGAATGGAATGGAATGGAATGGAATTCAATGGAATAGAATGGAATGGAATGGAATAGAATGGAATGGAATGGAATGGAATGGAATGGAATGGAATGGAATGGAATGGAATCAACCCGAGTAGAACGGAATGGATTGGAATGGAAAGGAATGGAATGGAATGAAATGGAATGAATTGAATGGAATGGAATGGAATGGAATCGAATGGAATCGAATGGAATCGAATGGAATGGAACGGAATGGAATGGAATGGAATGGAATCGAAAGGAATGGAATGGAATGGAATGGAATCGAATGGAATGGAATGGAATGGAATGGAATGGAATGGAATGGAATGGAATGGAATGGAATGGAAGGGAATGGAATCAACCCGAGTAGAACGGAATGGAATGGAATGGAATGGAATGGAATGGAATGGAATGGAATGGAATGGAATTTAATGGAATGGAATGGAATTCAATGGAATAGAATGGAATGGAATGGAATGGAATGCAATGAACCCGAGTAGAACGGAATGGAATGGAATGGAATGGAATGGAATGGAATGGAATGGAATGGAATGGAATGGAATGGAATGCAATGGAATGGAATCAACCCGAGTAGAATGGAATGGATTGGAATGGAATGGAATGGAATGGAATGGAATTCAATGGAATAGAATGAAATGGAATGGAATGGAATGGAATGGAATGGAATGGAATGGAATGGAATGGAATTCAATGGAATAGAATGGAATGGAATGGAATAGAATGGAATGGAATGGAATGGAATGGAATGGAATGGAATGGAATGGAATGGAATGGAATCAACCCGAGTAGAACGGAATGGATTGGAATGGAAAGGAATGGAATGGAATGGAATGGAATGAATTGAATGAAATGGAATGGAATGGAATCGAATGGAATCGAATGGAATCGAATGGAATCGAACGCAATGGAATGGAATGGAATGGAATCGAATGGAATGGAATGGAATGGAATGGAATCGAATGGAATGGAATGGAATGGAATGGAATGGAATGGAATGGAATGGAATCAACCCGAGTAGATTGGAATGGATTGGAATGGAATGGAATGGAATGGAATGGAATGGAATTCAATGGAAAAAATGAAATGGAATGGAATGGAATGGAATGGAATGGAATCGAATCGAATGGAATCGAATGGAAAGGAATGGAATGGAATGGAATGGAATGGAATCGAATGGAATCGAATGGAATGGACTGGAATGAAATGGAATGGAATGGAATGGAATGGAATGGAATTGAATGGAATGGAATGGAATCGAATGGAATCGAATGGAATGGACTGGAATGAAATGGAATGGAATGGAATGGAATCGAATGGAATCGAATGGAATCGAATGGAATGGAGTGGAATAGAATGGAATCAAAACGAAAAGAACGGAACGGAACGGAACGGAACGGAACGGAACGGAACGGAACGGAATGGAATGGAGTGAAATGGAATGGAATCAAATGGAATCGAATGGAACCGAATGGAATGGAATGGAAGGGAATGGAATGCAATGGAATGGAATGGAATGGAATGGAATCAACCCGAGTAGAATGGAATGGACTGGAATGGAATGGAATGGAATGGAATGGAATGGAATGGAATGGAATGGAATGGAATGGAATGGAATAAACCCGAGTAGAACGGAATGGAATGGAATGGAATGGAATGGAATGGAATGGAATGGAATGGAATGGAATGGAATGGAATGGAATGGAATCAACCCGAGTAGAACGGAATGGAATGGAATGGAATGGAATGGAATGGAATTCAATGGAATGGAATTCAATGGAATAGAATGGAATGGAATGGAATGGAATGGAATGGAATGAACCCGAGTAGAACGGAATGGAATGGAATGGAATTGAATGGAATGGAATGGAATGGAATGGAATGGAATCGAATGGAATGGAATGGAATGGAATGGAATGGAATGGAATGGAACGGAATCGAATGGAATGGAATGGAATGGAATCGAAAGGAATGGAATGGAATGGAATGGAATGGAATGGAATGGAATGGAATAAACCCGAGTAGATTGGAATGGATTGGAATGGAATGAAATGGAATGGAATGGAATTCAATGGAAAAAATGAAATGGAATGGAATGGAATGGAATGGAATGGAATCGAATGGAATCGAATGGAATCGAATGGAATGGAGTGGAATAGAATGGAATCAACCCGAGTAGAATGGAATGGAATGGAACGGAAAGGAACGGAATGGAACGGAATGGAACGGAACGGAATGGAATGGAGTGAAATGGAATGGAATCAAATGGAATCGAACGGAACCGAATGGAATGGGAAGAAGGGAACGGAATGGAATGGAATGGAATGGAATGGAATGGAATAAACCCGAGTAGAATGGAAGGGATTGGAATGGAATGGAATGGAATGGAATGGAATGGAATGGAGTGGAAGAGAATGGAATCAACTCGAGTAGAACGGAATGGAATGCAACGGAATGGAACGGAAAGGAACAGAATGAAACGGAACGGAATGGAATGGAGTGAAATGGAATGGAATCGAATGGAATCGAATGGAACCGAATGGAATGGAATGGAACGGAATGGAATGGAGTGGAAGAGAATGGAATCAACTCGAGTAGAACGGAATGGAATGCAACGGAATGGAACGGAAAGGAACAGAATTAAACGGAACGGAATGGAATGGAGTGAAATGGAATGGAATCGAATGGAATCGAATGGAACCGAATGGAATGGAATGGAACGGAATGGAATGGAATGGACTGGAATGGAATGGAATCAACCCTAGTAGAATGTAATGGATTTGAATGGAATGGAATGGAATGGAATGGAATGGAATGGAATGGAATCGAATGGAATCGAAAGGAATGGAATGGAATGGAATGGAATGGAATGGAATGGAATGGAATGGAACCAACCCGAGTAGAACGGAATGGAATGGAATGGAATGGAATGGAATGGAATGGAATGGAATGGAATGGAATGGAATGGAATGGAATGGAATTGAGTGGAATGGAATGGAATGGAATGGAATGGAATGGAATGGAATGGAATGGAATGGAATGGAATGGAATCAACACGAAAAGAACGGAATGGAATGGAATGGAATGGAATGGAATGGAATGGAATGGAATGGAATTCAATGGAATGGAATGGAATGGAATGTAATCAACCCGAGTAGAACGGAATGGAATGGAATGGAATATAATGGAATGGAATGGAGTGGAATGGAATGGAATGGAATGGAATGGAATGGAATGGAATGGAATGGAATTCTATGGAATAGAATGGAATGGAATGGAAAGGAATGGAATGAACCCGAGTAGAAAGGAATGGAACGGAATGGAATGGAATGGAATGGAATGGAATGGAATGGAATGCAATGAAATGGAATGGAATCGAATGGAATCGAATGGAATGGACTGTAATGAAATGGAATGGAATGGAATGGAATGGAATGGAATGGAATCAACCCGAGTAGAATGGAATGGATTGGAATGGAATGGAATGGAATGGAATCGAATGGAAAGGAATGGAATCGAAAGGAATGGAAAGGAATGGAATGTACGCGAGTAGAACGGAATGGAATGGAATGGAATGGAATGGAATGGAATGGAATGGAATGGAATGGAATGAACCCGAGTAGAACGGAATGGAATGGAATGGAATGGAATGGAATGGAATGGAATGGAATGGAATGCAATGGAATGGAATGGAATCGAATGGAATGGAATTCAATGGAATGGAATGGAATGGAATGGAATGGAATTGAATGGAATGGAATCAACCCAAGTAGAACGGAATGGAATGGAATGGAATGGAATGGAATGGAATGGAATTCAATGGAATGTAATTCAGTGGAATAGAATGGAATGGAATGGAATGGAATGGAATGGAATGAACCCGAGTAGAGCGGAATGGAATGGAATGGAATTGAATGGAATGGAATGGAATGGAACGGAATGGAATGGAATGGAATGGAATCGAATGGAATGGAATGGAATGGAATGGAATCGAAGGGAATCGAATGGAATCGAATGGAATGGAATGGAATGGAATGGAATGGAATGGAAAGGAATGGAATGGAATGGAATCAACCCGAGTAGATTGGAATGGATTGGAATGGAATGGAATGGAATGGAATGGAATTCAATGGAAAAAATGAAATGGAATGGAATGGAATGGAATGGAATGAAATGGAATGGAATCGAATAGAATGGAATGGAATGGAATGGAATGGAATGGAATGGAATCGAATGGAATGGAATGGAAAGGAATGGAATCGAATGGAATTGAATGGAATGGAATGGAATGGAATGGAATGGAATCAACCCGAGTAGATTGGAATGGATTGGAATGGAATGGAATGGAATGGAATGGAGTGGAATGGAATCGAATGGAATCGAATGGAATCGAATGGAATGGAGTGGAATAGAATGGAATCAACCCGAGTAGAACGGAATGGAATGGAACGGAACGGAACGGAACGGAACGGAACGGAACGGAACCGAATGGAATGGAGTGAAATGGAATGGAATCGAATGGAATCGAATGGAACCGAATGGAATGGAAAGAAGGGAATTAAATGGAATGGAATGGAATGGAATGGAATGGAATGGAATCAACCCGAGTAGAATGGAATGGATTGGAATGGAATGGAATGGAGTGGAATGGAATGGAATTCAATAGAAAAGAATGGAATGGAATGGAATGGAATGGAATGGAATGGAATCAACCCGAGTAGAATGGAATGGATTGGAATGGAATGGAATGGAATGGAAGGGAATGGAATGGAATGGAATGGAATGGAATGGAATCAACCCGAGTAGAATGGAATGGATTGGAATGGAATGGAATGGAGTGGAATGGAATGGAATGGAATAGAATGGAATGGAATGAAATGGAATGGAATGGAATGGAATGGGATGGAATGGAATGGAATGGAATGGAATGGAATGGAATGGAATGGAATTGATTCGAATGGAATGGAATGGAATGGAATGGAATGGTATCGAAAGGAATGGAATGGAATGGAATGCAATGGAATGGAATGGAATGGAATGGAATGGAATGGAATGGAATTGAATGCAATGAAATGGAATGGAATGGAATGGAATCGAATGGAATGGACTGGAATGAAATGGAAAGGAATGGAATGGAATGGAATGGAATGGAATGGAATGGAATGGAATGGAATGGAATCAACCCAAGTAGAATGGAATGGATTGGAATGGAATGGAATGGAATGGAATGGAATGGAATGGAATGGAATGGAATGGAATCAACCCGAGTAGAATGGAATGGATAGGAATGGAATGGAATGGAATGGAACGTAATTCAATAGAATAGAATGGAAGGGAAAGAAAAGGAATGGAATGGAATGGAATGGAATGGAATGGAATGGAATCGAATGGAATCGAATCGAATGGAATCGAATGGAATGGAATGGAATGGAATGGAATGGAATGGAATGGAATGGAATGGAATCAACCTGAGTAGATTGGAATGGATTGGAATGTAATGAAATGGAATGGAATGGAATTCAATGGAAAAAATGAAATGGAATGGAATGGAATGGAATGGAATGGAATGGAATCGAATGGAATCGAATGGAATCGAATGGAATGGAGTGGAATAGAATGGAATCAACCCGAGTAGAATGGAATGGAATGGAACGGAACGGAACGGAACGGAACGGAACGGAACGGAATGGAATGGAGTGAAATGGAATGGAATCGAATGGAATCGAACGGAACCGAATGGAATGGAAAGAAGGGAACGGAATGGAATGGAATGGAATGGAATGGAATCAACCCGAGTAGAATGGAATGGATTGGAATGGAATGGAATGGAATGGAATGGAATGGAATGGAATTCAATAGAATAGAATGGAATGGAATGGAATGGAATGGAATGGAATGGAATGGAATGGAATGGAATGGAATCGAATGCAATAGAATGGAATGGAGTGGAATAGAATGGAATCAACCCGAATAGAACGGAACGGAACGGAACGGAATGGAACGGAATGGAATGGAGTGAAATGGAATGGAATCGAATGGAGTCGAAAGGAAGCGAATGTAATGCAATGGAAGGGGATGGAATGGAATTGAATGGAATGGAATGGAATGGAATCAACCCTAGTAGAATGGAATGGATTGGAATGGAATGGAATGGAATCGAATGCAATGCAATGGAATGGAATGGAATGGAATGGACCCGAGTAGAACGGAATGGAATGGAATGGAATGGAATGGAATGGAATGGAATGGAATGGAATCGAAAGGAATGGAATGGAATGGAATGGAATGGAATGGAATGGAATGGAATGGAATGGAATGGAATGGGATTTAATCGAATGGAATCGAATGGAATGGAATGGAACGGAATGGAATCGATTGGAACGGAATGGAATGGAATGGAATGGAATGGAATCGAATGGAATGGAATGGAATCGAATGGATTGGAATGGAATGGAATGGAATGGAATGGAATGGAATGGTATGGAATGGAATGGAATCAACCCGAGTAGAATGGAATGGATTGGAATGGAATGGAATGGAATGGAATGGAATTCAATGGAATAGAATGAAATGGAATGGAATGGAATGGAATGGAATGGAATGGAATGGAATGGAATCGAATGGAATTGAATGGAATCGAATGGAATGGAGTGGAAGAGAATGGAATCAACTCGAGTAGAACGGAATGGAATGGAACGGAATGGAACGGAACGGAACGGAATGGAACGGAACGGAATGGAATGGAGTGAAATGGAATAGAATCGAATGGAATCGAATGGAACCGAATGGAATGGAATGGAACGGAATGGAATGGAATGGACTGGAATGGAATGGAATCAACCCTAGTAGAATGTAATGGATTGGAATGGAATGGAATGGAATGGAATCGAATGGAATCGAAGGGAATCGAATGGAATGGAATGGAATGGAATGGAATCAACCCGAGTAGAACGGAATGGAATGGAATGGAATGGAATGGAATGGAATGGAATGGAATGGAATGGAATGGCATGGAATGGAATTTAATGGAATGGAATGGAATGGAATGGAATGGAATGGAATGGAATGGAATGGAATGGAATCGAATGGAATTGAATGGAATCGAATGGAATGGAATGGAATAGAATGGAATCAACTCGAGTAGAAAGGAATGGAATGGAATGGAATGGAATGGAATGGAAAGGAATGCAATGAAATGGAATGGAATGGAATGGAATCGAATGGAATGGACTGGAATGAAATGGAATGGAATGGAATGGAATGGAATGGAATGGAATGGAATGGAATGGAATGGAATGGAATCAACCCGAGTAGAATGGAATGGATTGGAATGGAATGGAATGGAATCGAATCGAATGGAATGGAATGGAATCGAATGGAATGGAAAGGAATGGAATGGACGCGAGTAGAACGGAATGGAATGGAATGGAATGGAATGGAATGGAATGGAATGGAATGGAATGGAATGGAATGGAATGGAATGAACCCGAGTAGAACGGAATGGAATGGAATGGAATGGAATGGAATGGAATGGAATTCAATAGAATAGAATGGATGGGAATGGAAAGGAATGGAAAGGAATCGAATGGAATGGAGTGGAATAGAATGGAATCAACCCGAATAGAACGGAACGGAACGGAACGGAACGGAATGGAATGGAATGGACTGAAATGGAATGGAATCAAATGGAATCGAATGGAACCGAATGGAATGGAATGGAATGTAATGGAATGGAATGGAATGGAATGGAATGGAATGGAATGGAATGGAATGGAATGGAATCAACCCGAGTAGAACGGAATGGAATGGAATGGAATGGAATGGAATGGAATGGAATGGAATGGAATGGAATGGAATCGAATGGAATCGAGTGGAATCGAATGGAATGGAGTGGAAGAGAATGGAATCAACTCGAGTAGAACGGAATGGAATGCAACGGAATGGAACGGAATGAAACGGAATGAAACGGAACGGAATGGAATGGAGTGAAATGGAATGGAATCGAATGGAATCGAATGGAACTGAATGGAATGGAATGGAACGGAATGGAATGGAATGGACTGGAATGGAATGGAATCAACCCTAGTAGAATGTAATGGATTGGAATGGAATGGAATGGAATGGAATGGAATGGAATGGAATGGAATGGAATGGAATCAACCCGAGTAGAACGGAATGGAATGGAATGGAATGGAATGGAATGGAATGGAATGGAATGGAATGGAATGGAATGGAATGGAATTGAGTGGAATGGAATGGAATGGAATGGAATGGAATGGAATGGAATGGAATGGAATGGAATGGAATGGAATGGAATCAACACGAGTAGAACGGAATGGAATGGAATGGAATGGAATGGAATGGAATGGAATTCAATGGAATGGAATGGAATGGAATGGAATCAACACGAGTAGAAAGGAATGGAATGGAATGGAATGGAATGGAATGGAATGGAATGGAATGGAATGGAATGGAATGGAATGGAATCAACCCGAGTGGAACGGAATGGAATGGAATGGAAAGGAATGGAAAGGAATGGAATGGAATGGAATGGAATGGAATTCAATGGAACGGAACGGAATGGAATGGAATGGAATGGAATGGAATGGAATGGAATGGAATGGAGTGGAATGGAATGGAATGGAATGGAATGGAATGGAATGGAATGGAATGGAATTCAATGGAATAGAATGGAATGGAATGGAATGGAATGGAATCAACCCGAGTAGAAAGGAATGGAACGGAATGGAATGGAATGGAATGGAATGGAATGCAATGAAATGGAATGGAATCGAATGGAATCGAATGGAATGGACTGTAATGAAATGGAATGGAATGGAATGGAATGGAATGGAATGGAATGGAATGGAATGGAATGGAATGGAATTGAATGGAATCAACCCGAGTAGAATGGAATGGATTGGAATGGAATGGAATGGAATGGAATCGAATGGAATGGAATGGAATCGAAAGGAATGGAAAGGAAAGGAATGGACGCGAGTAGAACGGAACGGAATGGAATGGAATGGAATGGAATGGAATGGAATGGAATGGAATGGAATGAACCCGAGTAGGACGGAATGGAATGGAATGGAATGGAATGGAATGGAATGGAATGGAATGGAATGGAATCAACCCTAGTAGAATGTAATGGATTGGAATGGAATGGAATGGAATGGAATGGAATGGAATGGAATGGAATGGAATCGAATGGAATGGAATGGAATGGAATGGAATCGAATGGAATGGAATGGAATCAACCCGAGTAGAACGGAATGGAATGGAATGGAATGGAATGGAATGGAATGGAATGGAATGGAATGGAATTGAGTGGAATGGAATGGAATGGAATGGAATGGAATGGAATGGAATGGAATGGAATGGAATGGAATGGAATGGAATCAACACGAGTAGAACGGAATGGAATGGAATGGAATGGAATGGAATGGAATGGAATTCAATGGAATGGAATGGAATGGAATGGAATCAACACGAGTAGAACGGAATGGAATGGAATGGAATGGAATGGAATGGAATGGAATGGAATGGAATGGAATGGAATGGAATTCAATGGAATGGAATGGAATGGAATGGAATCAACCCGAGTGGAACGGAATGGAATGGAATGGAAAGGAATGGAAAGGAATGGAATAGAATGGAATGGAATGGAATGGAATTCAATGGAATGGAACGGAATGGAATGGAATGGAATGGAATGGAATGGAATGGAATGGAGTGGAATGGAATGGAATGGAATGGAATTCAATGGAATAGAATGGAATGGAATGGAATGGAATGGAATCAACCCGAGTAGAAAGGAATGGAACGGAATGGAATGGAATGGAATGGAATGGAATGGAATGGAATGGAATGGAATGCAATGAATTGGAATGGAATCGAATGGAATCGAATGGAATGGACTGTAATGAAATGGAATGGAAAGGAATGGAATGGAATGGAATGGAATGGAATGGAATGGAATGGAATTGAATGGAATCAACCCGAGTAGAATGGAATGGATTGGAATGGAATGGAATGGAATGGAATCGAATGGAATGGAATGGAATCGAAAGGAATGGAAAGGAATGGAATGGACGCGAGTAGAACGGAACGGAATTGAATGGAATGGAATGGAATGGAATGGAATGGAATGGAATGGAATGGAATGAACCCGAGTAGAACGGAATGGAATGGAATGGAATGGAATGGAATGGAATGGAATGGAATGGAATGGAATGGAATCAACCCGAGTAGAATGGAATGGATAGGAATGGAATGGAATGGAATGGAATGGAATGTAATTCAATAGAATGGAATGGAGGGGAATGGAAAGGAATGGAATGGAATGGAATGGAATCGAATGGAATCGAATTGAATCGAATGGAATGGAGTGGAATAGAGTGGAATCAACCCGAATAGAACGGAACGGAACGGAACGGAACGGAACGGAATGGAATGGAGTGAAATGGAATGGAATCAAATGGAGACGAATGGAACCGAATGGAATGGAATGGAAGGGAATGGAATGGAATGGAATGGAATGGAATGGAATGGAATGGAATGGAATCAACCCGAGTAGAACGGAATGGAATGGAATGGAATGGAATGGAATGGAATGGAATGCAATGGAATGGAATGGAATGGAATGGAATGGAATTCATTGGAATGGAATGGAATGGAATGGAATGGAATTGAATGGAATGGAATCAACCCGAGTAGAACGGAATGGAATGGAATGGAATGGAATGGAATGGAATGGAATGGAATGGAATGGAATGGAATTCAATGGAATGGAATTCAATGGAATAGAATGGAATGGAATGGAATGGAATGGAATGAACCCGAGTAGAACGGAATGGAATGGAATGGAATTGAATGGAATGGAATGGAATGGAATGGAATGGAAAAGAATGGAATGGAATGGAATGCAATGGAATGGAATGGAATGGAATGGAAACGAATGGAATGGAATGGAATGGAATGGAATCGAATGGAATGGAATGGAATGGAATGGAAAGGAATGGAAAGGAATGGAATGGAATGGAATCAACCCGAGTAGATTGGAATGGATTGGAATGGAATGGAATGGAATGGAATGGAATTCAATGGAAAAAATGAAATGGAATGGAATGGAATGGAATGGAATGGAATCGAATGGAATGGAATGGAATGGAATGGAATGGAATGGAATCGAATGGAATGGAATGGAATGGAATGGAATCGAATGGAATCGAATGGAATGGAATGGAATGGAATGGAATGGAATGGAATGGAATGGAATGGAATCAACCCGAGTAGATTGGAATGGATTGGAATGGAATAGAATGGAATGGAATGGAATGGAATGGAATAGAATGGAATCGAATGGAATCGAATGGAATGGAGTGGAATAGAATGGAATCTACCCGAGTAGAACGGAATGGAATGGAACGGAACGGAACGGAACGGAACGGAACCGAATGGAATGGAGTGAAATGGAATGGAATCGAATGGAATCGAATGGAACCGAATGGAATGGAAAGAAGGGAATTAAATGGAGTGGAATGGAATGGAATGGAATGGAATGGAATCAACCCGAGTAGAATGGAATGGATTGGAATGGAATGGAATGGAGTGGAATGGAATGGAATTCAATAGAATAGAATGGAATGGAATGGAATGGAATGGAATGGAATGGAATCGAATGGAATCGAATGGAATCGAATGGAATGGAGTGGAATAGAATGGAATCAACCTGAATAGAACGGAACGGAACGGAACGGAACGGAACGGAATGGAATGGAATTGAGTGAAATGGAATGGAATCGAATGGAATCGATAGGAACCGAATGGAATGGAATGGAAGGGAATGGAATGGAATGGAATGGAATCAACCCGAGTGAATGGAATGGATTGGAATGGAATGGAATGGAATGGAATGGAATTCTATGGAATGGAATGGAATGGAATGGAAGGGAATGGAATCAACCCGAGTAGAACGGAATGGAATGGAATGGAATGGAATGGAATGGAATGGAATGGAATGGAATTCAATGGAATAGAATGGAATGGAATGGAATGGAATGGAATGAACCCGAGTAGAACGGAATGGAATGGAATGAAATGGAATGGAATGGAATGGAATGGAATGGAATGGAATGGAATGGAATGGAATGGAATGGAATGGAATCAACCCGAGTAGAATGGAATGGATTGGAATGGAATGGAATGGAATGGAATGGAATTCTATGGAATAGAATGAAATGAAATGGAATGGAATGGAATGGAATGGAATGGAAAGGAATGGAATGGAATGGAATGGAATGGAATGGAATGGAAAGGAATGGAATGGAATGGAATGGAATGGAATGGAATGGAATGGAATGGAATGGAATGAACCCGAGTAGAACGGAATGGAATGGAATGGAATGGAATGGAATGGAATGGAATGGAATGGAATGTAATTCAATAGAATAGAATGGAAGGGAATCGAAAGGAATGGAAAGGAATGGAATGGAATGGAATGGAATCGAATGGAATCGAACGGAATCGAATGGAATAGAGTGGAATAGAATGGAATCAACCCGAATAGAACGGAACGGAACGGAACAGAACGGAACGGAACGGAATGGAATGGAGTGAAATGGAATGGAATCAAATGGAATCGAATGGAACCGAATTGAATGGAATGGAAGGGAATGGAATGCAATGGAATGGAATGGAATGGAATGGAATCAACCCGAGTAGAATGGAATGGACTGGAATGGAATGGAATGGAATGGAATGGAATGGAATGGAATGGAATGGAATGGAATGGAATCAACCCGAGTAGAACGGAATGGAATGGAATGGAATGGAATGGAATGGAATGGAATGGAATGGAATGGAATTCAATAGAATAGAATGGAAGGGAATCAAAATGAATGGAAAGGAATGGAATGGAATGGAATGGAATCGAATGGAATCGAACGGAATCGAATGGAATGGAGTGGAATAGAATGGAATCAACCCGAATAGAACGGAACGGAACGGAACAGAAAGGAACGGAACGGAATGGAATGGAGTGAAATGGAATGGAATCAAATGGAATCGAATGGAACCGAATGGAATGGAATGGAAGGGAATGGAATGCAATGGAATGGAATGGAATGGAATGGAATCAACCCGAGTAGAATGGAATGGACTGGAATGGAATGGAATGGAATGGAATGGAATGGAATGGAATGGAATCGAATGGAATGGAATGGAATGGAATGGAATGGAATGGAATGGATTGGAATGGAATGGAATCAACCCGAGTAGAACGGAATGGAATGGAATGCAATGGAATGGAATGGAATGGAATGGAATGGAATGGAATGGAATGGAATCAACCCGAGTAGAACGGAATGGAATGGAATGGAATGGAATGGAATGGAATGGAATGGAATGGAATGGAATGGAATGGAATGGAATGGAATGGAATGGAATGGAATGGAATTCCATGGAATGGAATTCAATGGAATGGAATGGAATGGAATGGAATGGAATGCAATGGAATGGAATTCAATGGAAAAAAGGAAATGGAATGGAATGGAATGGAATGGAATGGAATGGAATCGAATGGAATGGAATGGAATGGAATGGAATGGAATGGAATGGAATCGAATGGAATGGAATGGAATGGAATGGAATCGAATGGAATCGAATGGAATGGAATGGAATGGAATGGAATGGAATGGAATGGAATGGAATGGAATGGAATTTAATGCAATGGAATGGAATGGAATGGAATGGAATTCAATGGAATGGAATGGAATGGAATGGAATGGAATGGAATGGAATGGAATGGAATCAACCCGAGTAGAACGGAATGGAATGGAATGGAATGGAATGGAATGGAATGGAATGGAATGGAATGGAATGGAATGGAATGGAATGGAATGGAATGGAACCAACCCGAGTAGAACGGAATGGAATGGAATGGAATGGAATGGAATGGAATGGAATGGAATGGAATGGAATGGAATGGAATGGAATTGAGTGGAATGGAATGGAATGGAATGGAATGGAATGGAATGGAATGGAATGGAATGGAATGGAATGGAATGGAATCAACACGAAAAGAACGGAATGGAATGGAATGGAATGGAATGGAATGGAATGGAATGGAATGGAATTCAATGGAATGGAATGGAATGGAATGTAATCAACCCGAGTAGAACGGAATGGAATGGAATGGAATATAATGGAATGGAATGGAGTGGAATGGAATGGAATGGAATGGAATGGAATGGAATGGAATGGAATTCTATGGAATAGAATGGAATGGAATGGAATGGAATGGAATGAACCCGAGTAGAAAGGAATGGAACGGAATGGAATGGAATGGAATGGAATGGAATGGAATGGAATGCAATGAAATGGAATGGAATCGAATGGAATCGAATGGAATGGACTGTAATGAAATGGAATGGAATGGAATGGAATGGAATGGAATGGAATGGAATGGAATGGAATCAACCCGAGTAGAATGGAATGGATTGGAATGGAATGGAATGGAATGGAATCGAATGGAAAGGAATGGAATCGAAAGGAATGGAAAGGAATGGAATGTACGCGAGTAGAACGGAATGGAATGGAATGGAATGGAATGGAATGGAATGGAATGGAATGGAATGAACCCGAGTAGAACGGAATGGAATGGAATGGAATGGAATGGAATGGAATGGAATGGAATGCAATGGAATAGAATGGAATCGAATGGAATGGAATTCAATGGAATGGAATGGAATGGAATGGAATGGAATTGAATGGAATGGAATCAACCCAAGTAGAACGGAATGGAATGGAATGGAATGGAATGGAATGGAATTCAATGGAATGTAATTCAGTGGAATAGAATGGAATGGAATGGAATGGAATGGAATGGAATGAACCCGAGTAGAGCGGAATGGAATGGAATGGAATTGAATGGAATGGAATGGAATGGAATGGAATGGAATGGAATGGAATGGAATGGAATGGAATCGAATGGAATGGAATGGAATGCAATGGAATGGAATGGAATGCAATGGAATCGAATGGAATGGAATGGAATGGAATGGAATCGAAGGGAATCGAATGGAATGGAATGGAATGGAATGGAATGGAATGGAATGGAATGGAAAGGAATGGAATGGAATGGAATCAACCCGAGTAGATTGGAATGGATTGGAATGGAATGGAATGGAATGGAATGGAATTCAATGGAAAAAATGAAATGGAATGGAATGGAATGGAATGGAATGAAATGGAATGGAATCGAATAGAATGGAATGGAATGGAATGGAATGGAATGGAATCGAATGGAATGGAATGGAAAGGAATGGAATCGAATGGAATTGAATGGAATGGAATGGAATGGAATGGAATGGAATCAACCCGAGTAGATTGGAATGGATTGGAATGGAATGGAATGGAATGGAATGGAGTGGAATGGAATCGAATGGAATCGATAGGAACCGAATGGAGTGGAATGGAAGGGAATGGAATGGAATGGAATGGAATCAACCCGAGTAGAATGGAACGGATTGGAATGGAATGGAATTGAATGGAATGGAATTCTATGGAATGGAATGGAATCGAATGGAATGGAATGGAATCGAATGGAATGGAATGGAAAGGAATGGAATCGAATGGAATTGAATGGAATGGAATGGAATGGAATGGAATGGAATCAACCCGAGTAGATTGGAATGGATTGGAATGGAATGGAATGGAATGGAATGGAGTGGAATGGAATCGAATGGAATCGATAGGAACCGAATGGAGTGGAATGGAAGGGAATGGAATGGAATGGAATGGAATCAACCCGAGTAGAATGGAATGGATTGGAATGGAATGGAATCAACCCGAGTAGAACGGAATGGAATGGAATGCAATGGAATGGAATGGAATGGAATGGAATGGAATGGAATGGAATCAACCCGAGTAGAACGGAATGGAATGGAATGGAATGGAATGGAATGGAATGGAATGGAATGGAATGGAATGGAATGCAATGGAATGGAATTCCATGGAATGGAATTCAATGGAATGGAATGGAATGGAATGGAATGGAATGGAATGGAATTCAATGGAAAAAAGGAAATGGAATGGAATGGAATGGAATGGAATGGAATGGAATCGAATGGAATGGAATGGAATGGAATGGAATGGAATGGAATCGAATGGAATGGAATGGAATGGAATGGAATCGAATGGAATCGAATGGAATGGAATGGAATGGAATGGAATGGAATGGAATGGAATGGAATGGAATTTAATGAAATGGAATGGAATGGAATGGAATGGAATTCAATGGAATGGAATGGAATGGAATGGAATGGAATGGAATGGAATGGAATGGAATCAACCCGAGTAGAACGGAGTGGAATGGAATGGAATGGAATGGAATGGAATGGAATGGAATGGAATGGAATGGAATGGAATGGAATGGAATGGAACCAACCCGAGTAGAACGGAATGGAATGGAATGGAATGGAATGGAATGGAATGGAATGGAATGGAATGGAATGGAATGGAATGGAATGGAATGGAATGGAATTGAGTGGAATGGAATGGAATGGAATGGAATGGAATGGAATGGAATGGAATGGAATGGAATGGAATGGAATGGAATGGAATGGAATCAACACGAAAAGAACGGAATGGAATGGAATGGAATGGAATGGAATGGAATGGAATGGAATGGAATTCAATGGAATGGAATGGAATGGAATGGAATCAACCCGAGTAGAACGGAATGGAATGGAATGGAATATAATGGAATGGAATGGAGTGGAATGGAATGGAATGGAATGGAATGGAATGGAATGGAATGGAATGGAATTCTATGGAATAGAATGGAATGGAATGGAATGGAATGGAATGAACCCGAGTAGAAAGGAATGGAACGGAATGGAATGGAATGGAATGGAATGGAATGGAATGGAATGCAATGAAATGGAATGGAATCGAATGGAATCGAATGGAATGGACTGTAATGAAATGGAATGGAATGGAATGGAATGGAATGGAATGGAATGGAATGGAATGGAATCAACCCGAGTAGAATGGAATGGATTGGAATGGAATGGAATGGAATGGAATCGAATGGAAAGGAATGGAATCGAAAGGAATGGAAAGGAATGGAATGTACGCGAGTAGAACGGAATGGAATGGAATGGAATGGAATGGAATGGAATGGAATGGAGTGGAATGGAATGGAATGGAATGGAATGGAATGGAATTCAATGGAATAGAATGGAATGGAATGGAATGGAATGGAATCAACCCGAGTAGAAAGGAATGGAACGGAATGGAATGGAATGGAATGGAATGGAATGGAATGGAATGGAATGGAATGCAATGAAATGGAATGGAATCGAATGGAATCGAATGGAATGGACTGTAATGAAATGGAATGGAATGGAATGGAATGGAATGGAATGGAATGGAATGGAATGGAATGGAATTGAATGGAATCAACCCGAGTAGAATGGAATGGATTGGAATGGAATGGAATGGAATGGAATCGAATGGAATGGAATGGAATCGAAAGGAATGGAAAGGAATGGAATGGACGCGAGTAGAACGGAACGGAATTGAATGGAATGGAATGGAATGGAATGGAATGGAATGGAATGGAATGAACCCGAGTAGAACGGAATGGAATGGAATGGAATGGAATGGAATGGAATGGAATGGAATGGAATGGAATGGAATGGAATCAACCCGAGTAGAATGGAATGGATAGGAATGGAATGGAATGGAATGGAATGGAATGTAATTCAATAGAATGGAATGGAGGGGAATGGAAAGGAATGGAATGGAATGGAATGGAATCGAATGGAATCGAATTGAATCGAATGGAATGGAGTGGAATAGAGTGGAATCAACCCGAATAGAACGGAACGGAACGGAACGGAACGGAACGGAATGGAATGGAGTGAAATGGAATGGAATCAAATGGAGTCGAATGGAACCGAATGGAATGGAATGGAAGGGAATGGAATGGAATGGAATGGAATGGAATGGAATGGAATGGAATGGAATCAACCCGAGTAGAACGGAATGGAATGGAATGGAATGGAATGGAATGGAATGGAATGCAATGGAATGGAATGGAATGGAATGGAATGGAATTCATTGGAATGGAATGGAATGGAATGGAATGGAATTGAATGGAATGGAATCAACCCGAGTAGAACGGAATGGAATGGAATGGAATGGAATGGAATGGAATGGAATGGAATGGAATGGAATTCAATGGAATGGAATTCAATGGAATAGAATGGAATGGAATGGAATGGAATGGAATGAACACGAGTAGAACGGAATGGAATGGAATGGAATTGAATGGAATGGAATGGAATGGAATGGAATGGAAAAGAATGGAATGGAATGGAATGCAATGGAATGGAATGGAATGGAATGGAAACGAATGGAATGGAATGGAATGGAATGGAATCGAATGGAATGGAATGGAATGGAATGGAAAGGAATGGAAAGGAATGGAATGGAATGGAATCAACCCGAGTAGATTGGAATGGATTGGAATGGAATGGAATGGAATGGAATGGAATTCAATGGAAAAAATGAAATGGAATGGAATGGAATGGAATGGAATGGAATGGAATGGAATGGAATCGAATGGAATGGAATGGAATGGAATCGAATGGAATCGAATGGAATCGAATGGAATGGAATGGAATGGAATGGAATGGAATGGAATGGAATGGAATGGAATCAACCCGAGTAGATTGGAATGGATTGGAATGGAATAGAATGGAATGGAATGGAATGGAATGGAATAGAATGGAATCGAATGGAATCGAATGGAATGGAGTGGAATAGAATGGAATCTACCCGAGTAGAACGGAATGGAATGGAACGGAACGGAACGGAACGGAACGGAACCGAATGGAATGGAGTGAAATGGAATGGAATCGAATGGAATCGAATGGAACCGAATGGAATGGAAAGAAGGGAATTAAATGGAGTGGAATGGAATGGAATGGAATGGAATGGAATCAACCCGAGTAGAATGGAATGGATTGGAATGGAATGGAATGGAGTGGAATGGAATGGAATTCAATAGAATAGAATGGAATGGAATGGAATGGAATGGAATGGAATGGAATCGAATGGAATCGAATGGAATCGAATGGAATGGAGTGGAATAGAATGGAATCAACCTGAATAGAACGGAACGGAACGGAACGGAACGGAACGGAATGGAATGGAATTGAGTGAAATGGAATGGAATCGAATGGAATCGATAGGAACCGAATGGAATGGAATGGAAGGGAATGGAATGGAATGGAATGGAATCAACCCGAGTAGAATGGAATGGAATGGAATGGAATGGAATGGAATGGAATGGAATTCAATGGAATAGTATGGAATGGAATGGAATGGAATGGAATGAACCCGAGTAGAACGGAATGGAATGGAATGAAATGGAATGGAATGGAATGGAATGGAATGGAATGGAATGGAATGGAATGGAATGGAATGGAATAAACCCGAGTAGAATGGAATGGATTGGAATGGAATGGAATGGAATGGAATGGAATTCTATGGAATAGAATGAAATGAAATGGAATGGAATGGAATGGAATGGAATGGAAAGGAATGGAATGGAATGGAATGGAATGGAATGGAATGGAAAGGAATGGAATGGAATGGAATGGAATGGAAAGGAATGGAATGGAATGGAATGGAATGGAATGGAATGGAATGGAATGGAATGAACCCGAGTAGAACGGAATGGAATGGAATGGAATGGAATGGAATGGAATGGAATGGAATGGAATGTAATTCAATAGAATAGAATGGAAGGGAATCGAAAGGAATGGAAAGGAATGGAATGGAATGGAATGGAATCGAATGGAATCGAACGGAATCGAATGGAATAGAGTGGAATAGAATGGAATCAACCCGAATAGAACGGAACGGAACGGAACAGAACGGAACGGAACGGAATGGAATGGAGTGAAATGGAATGGAATCAAATGGAATCGAATGGATCCGAATTGAATGGAATGGAAGGGAATGGAATGCAATGGAATGGAATGGAATGGAATGGAATCAACCCGAGTAGAATGGAATGGACTGGAATGGAATGGAATGGAATGGAATGGAATGGAATGGAATGGAATGGAATGGAATGGAATCAACCCGAGTAGAACGGAATGGAATGGAATGGAATGGAATGGAATGAAATGGAATGGAATGGAATGGAATGGAATGGAATGGAATCAACCCGAGTAGAACGGAATGGAATGGAATGGAATGGATTGGAATGGAATGGAATGGAATGGAATGGAATGGAATTCAATGGAATGGAATTCAATGGAATAGAATGGAATGGAATGGAATGGAATGGAATGAACCCGAGTAGAACGGAATGGAATGGAATGGAATTGAATGGAATGGAATGG